>NC_063178.1:50589595-50729901 GCF_023159225.1 Perognathus longimembris pacificus | reverse complement strand
TCAATGAAGACATAATAGTAGCTATGTTTTGTTTGTTTTTTTTTCTGTTTATTGTA
Source organism: Perognathus longimembris pacificus (assembly GCF_023159225.1). Lineage (NCBI taxonomy): Eukaryota > Metazoa > Chordata > Mammalia > Rodentia > Heteromyidae > Perognathus > Perognathus longimembris. The sequence continues at coordinate 50,729,845 of NC_063178.1, read as the reverse complement.
GCTTGGGTTTTCTGAGTGATTGGTGATCATGGCAAGCAGTTATGTCATCCTCTTCTCATGCAAATCCGTTTAACTTCAGCAGGATTGTGAACTTGGATGTTCTTCAGGAATGGGTGTTGCTTCATCTCCTGATGAAGTAAATCTGAGACTTAAAACAGAAAACCTGAACTAAGAAAAGCTCCTGACTGCCTTTAATTTCTGATTCCTAAATGAAAAATAGCAGAGAAATGTAATAACATATCCCAGTAGAAATTCTATTTTACCATAATTACTTGATTACTTGTAGAAAAATGTCATGTACATTCAAGTCCCAGCTTGCTTCAAATGATGAGTCTCAGTTCTCAGTCTCCTGAGTAATACACACACACACACACACACACACACACACACACACAATAAAAATGTATTTCCTGCCCCCCCACATTAATAAAAATGCATTTTTTCCAGCTTTCCTTGTATCACTGAAAGGGAAAAAAGAAATATCCTCCAAGCTTCTCTCTTAAGACGATTTCTCCAACCTGAAAATAACCCCAATGACCCAAACTTTTTATTTATCAGAACATGGGTGTGGAGAAGAGCCAGTTGTAAAAGACACAACAGTGGGGTCTTCTGAAAACATCCTGGGATTTTAGTGTCTCAGTTTATTGTTTACCAAAAGTAAGGAAAATAAACTATGATCCCATTGCAGGCAAATTCCAAGGGTAATTTTTTACACATTTTCATTTACTGTGTACACTATAAACATAAACCATACCTGCTATAAAATATTTTTAATTTAACTGTCAAGAAAGTTCATAGTGTTATAATCCAATGGCACATGTTCATATTTTATTTCAAATTAGTTTGCTTATCATCCATTTCAAATCATTAATAGTGAAGTGTTATCCCCAAACTCCAAGTTTCACTTCAGTTTCTAGATAAAAAATGTGTTTAAATAAAATTAAATTTACCTTGGTTTTCTCTGCGGAATCATTTTCATTTTTTTTCTTTTGTTTTCTTAGCTGCGGTTAATGTTCAAGTTTGGGTCAAGCTAGTAGTCAAACTGTCATTGGATCCAGGTGAGGATTCAGGACGTTTTTCTTCAAAAGTAGGGAGTCTTCAACTGTAAGGTAAATCAGTCACACACACACACACAAACAGATAAGCCACATTTTGAAAAGTCAAGTTGGGAGTCTTTATTGGAAAAGCAACAATTTCAGATAGGCTTTTTTTTCCCCACAATGAACTGCATGTCCCTTAAATACACTTAACATTGCTAGAAAATGGATACATGACATTAGTAAAACAAAAAGAAGAACAGAAAAACAATTCCAACAAACCAGATCAACTCAAAAGGAGAGCTGATGTAGAATGCCATGGTGACTGGAGGAGAGACAGGAGACACAGGGCAAGAGGCATGGTGTAAGGGCATCTGAGCAGGTATGGGCATAAATGAGGTCAAGTCACAGGCAGAGTTAAAGAAAGCTTGAGAGGTTCTGACCCAAGGTTGGCACCTCCAGTAAACTATTGTCCAAGTCCCTGTCCTGCATCTCAGAATTCAGGTGTACCCCTCACCTGGGAGGTAGGACCTCAGCTTACTTTACCAGGAAGACAAGATGGCAACAGGTAACCTCACTAGCACACAGCCAAGATGAAGCCAGCTAGACTTAGCCTCCCTATTTCACACTTAGAGTTCTTTGATTGCAGAACAAGATATCTGTAAAAGTCACGATGTTGAAAAAATATGGCAGAGATTTATCAGGTAAGCACAAAAGCAAGCAAGCAAGCAGAGAAGCAGAAAAAAATCAGACAGACAAACAGAAGGGCAGGAGCCCAGTATAACAGAGTGTGCATGGTCTCATGAGATAGAGAGATTTTGATGGTAACGGCAGGGGGTCTTCCTTCAAAGTTATGTAAAGACAGATTATCTTTGCTCTAATCAGTCCTGGTGTTACTTTCTGGGTTTCTGGGTGTTTGGGGCACTCTTTGCAGGTAAGAATGCATCCTGCCATGAAACGGGTCCTTTCCCTTGAGACAAGGAAGGCGTTCTGTTATCTGCATTTTGGGTACGGGGTTGCTTAAGCTTTGGGGAAGCAAGTCTCTCAGAAAGGCATACATGCTGTCAGACAAGTGTTATTTATTGGGATGAGACATGCATCCTTAGGAACGAGTGTATCCTGTTGGCTCTCTTTGATGTAAAGATGGCACTTCTCCGTTCATCATATGATCTTTCTGAGAATCCTTCATTAGGCCTCATTTTCCTCAAGTTATCAATCTCAAAACATCATCTGAAAAGGCAGCAGAGCCTTTTTGAGTAGTTTGGTTTTTTTATTCTCTCATATCTGTGAATTTGCAATACTTACATGGAAATCAAATCTTCATTTGAGAGGACATTTTTTTGCTGGTTCCAGGGCTTGAACTCTGTGTAAGGTTTGCTGAAGTGAAACCACCCCATGGTTCAGACAGAAAAGAGTTCACTGGAGAAGAGCAAACTGCCAGCACACCTTGCAGTGGAAGGCCCACAGAAATGTGCTCACCAGTGGCAGGGTTGGCATTAAGTAGGAAGGGAAATGGAGGAGCTGTGGCCACAGTGAATGCAGATGTGACCTCAGCATCTGGAACCTCCCACAATTTGAGGAGGCATGACTGGGGCAGTCCATGATGTGCCCTCAGAGAAAGGGGAGGTAACTGTCTCCAGGTGTGCCCATTATTTAGATGATGCAGATGCTGATTGGAGACTTCTTGCGTGGAAAACAAAGGGGATGAGGAAGCCTATGTGCACACTGGCATAGAGAGATGGTGGCCTTCCTAGACAAACATATCATTCCAGGCTTCTGAATTATAAAGTGAAAAGGGGTGCTGATTTTCTTTGGCTACTTCCTGCTGGCAAGGGGCACGTTGGGGTAGGAGAGAGATATGGCTGGTCCAGAAGAATGTAGCTAGTGGCAACTATTCCTTGGTGAACCTGTGTATGTGTCCTTGGATAAAATTTGACAGGTATTTTACAAGGCAAGGGCTTAGAAATAAGAACAAATGTTAGAAGACACACAAACAACAGAAGGAAGGCCTCACACACTTGCTGCTGGGCTTGCCTGCAAAATTCTACACAGACTGGTTAAAGACATTCGAAATTTCCCACTATTCCCTGGTTGCTTACTCTGAGTACTCTGGCTTTTGTAGGCTGGTACCCTAACAGTTTAAGCAGGGTGACAACTTTAAAAAGATTTTAGAAGGCTTGGCCCTTTACCATCTTCCTAGTCACAAAATCCAATCAGACCAAAGGCCAACCAAGTCTGCTCTCTGCATCAGCCACAACAGTTCCTGAGACTTAGATGGGGAAGACACCATAGGACCCCAATGCAACCCTGTGGCCACCAAACAGAACTCAGATGTTTTAAGCTTGGAGTAATTCTCGGTTGTAACTCTGTCATGATAGGGCTGCTATAAGGCCAACTCTAATCTTGGGGGGGAAAGGAGGTAGAGCCAGGGCAGGAGTACTCTGGGCATGTCAAAAATCTTCGCACATCTTCCTACATTCCCTGAGCAGTTTCCCATGCAAAGAGAGAGAGAGAGAGAGAGAGAGAGAGAGAGAGAGAGAGAGAGAGATCACGAGTAGTGAAACCAGCCAGATTGGGAGCAGACTGTGGAGGCAGCTTCCTGTAGCCACGACTGCCACAGTGCACGCACAGTGCCACACATGTTGACCTGCACCCTAAAAAGCAAAATATTAATCCTGGATGAGGAAAATCTAGGTTAGCAGCCACTTAGTCTATACCAAAGAATTGTCAGGAACAGATGTACACTTGACTTTTAGCATAGATGGACATAAAGAATAATACACTGGTTTTACATCATTGTACTTGTACCACGTGATGCATATTTGAACCTTTTGGAGTTTTTCATAGACCCATTTGGTTGCACCCAAACATGATCAGTTTGGGTTTAAAACCTGTTTTTTTTTTTTTTTTTCTTTTGGCTTGGAGTCTGGTGATAAGAGTCAGGAATGCCTCAAGGCTATTCACTGTGACTCCACCCACAGTCTGCAAAGATCAGTTTAACACAAGACTTAAACTAAGTTAAAATAGTAGTCAAAAAAGCAAGTAATTTTGAAACCATGATGCCACTTTTTACATGTTTTACCAACAGACAGACAGACAGACAGTTGTGTACAAGCTTTGGGTGAGCTTAGATTTTTTTTATTAGCCATTTAAGTTTTCTGGAATTCCAGTGGCAAAATGATATTATAATGCCCATATTTTAGAACCACGTGGTCAGCTAGAAAACAAAAACTTTGCAGCAAACAAAAATTTCACAGATTATCCTGAGAGGAAATGAAGAAGCCAAATTTTGAGAAACCATTTTAGCTCCAATGGGGAACTGAAGTGGGATGCTATGACCACAGAGTGTTCAGGAGCTGGGAGACAGGACACGAACAGAACACAGACACGTGGCAGGGCGTAATGGCGGTGGAGCTGGTCAGAGCAGCTTGGACCCCCCCAGAAAAGGGGTAGCAAATCCACCGGGCAAGCTATCCCAGGTTCTGCACCAATGGAAGAACAGGTCTTGGCCATCAGAGAGGACCATGTGGAGATAGTTACAGAGAGGAGAAGAAGGCTCATAAGGAGGTTTGTTAGTGGGGCCATAGTTTACACGGGAGAGGGAGCTACATGGCGATTGCACATTATCCAGGAGGCAGCTTCTTCATCTAGGGGTAAATGGGAAGTAGCTAGGTAGTGAAGAGGAGTGGGTCATTAGGTATGGGTGGATCTGGGGGCAAGTGGGAGGAGCTGAGACCCTGAGGCTAGGGAAATGCTAACAATGGCCATTTTGAAATCATGTCATTGTCACTTCACTCTTCTCATTAAGACCTCAAACCCATTTTACATTACATCCATGGGGGGGCATCGCTCATAATCATTCTGACCTCAAACTCATTTATGTTTAACAGCTATTAGAAATTCATGCCACTATTAAGATCTCATGCCCACTCTGACCTTATACCTACAAGGACCTCATAGCCTCTGGGCACTTCACATTTTGACCACCTGCCTATTACACAATCATACCCATTGTGACCACAGACCAATGTCACTTCACACCAATAAGAACTCAGATCCATTGTGACCTCATGAACATTGTGACCACATAGCGCCAGTTAGGGCATCGTTTTGATCATTGTGACCTCACGCATATTTTGACCTTATATCCCATTAGGGTCTCACATCCATTTGGACCTCATGATCATTGTGAGCACAAACCCATTGTGACACACTACAAACAATAGAACCTTACTATCATTGGGTCTAACACTCTCAGAATGTCACACCCATTTTGTCATATTTCCCATTGTGAACTACATATCCATTAGGCATACACCAATTATGAAACACACTTTAAGTGACATCCCACTCACTGTGAACTCACACCTATTTCTACCTTCTATCCATTATGACCTCGCACCCATGATGACCTCACAATCATAGGATTTCACATCCATTGTGTCTTCCTGCCCATGTGGTTTCATGCCCCTTTTGACCACATTTCACATACATGCTTCACTCCTACAGTGACCCCACATTCACTGCGACTTCATGCATATTAGGACCTCCCACCCCTTAGGATATCATACCCATAGTGACCTTGTGCCCAATGTGGATTCACATCATCTAATACCTAACACCCATTGTGATCTCACACTCATTGTGCCTTCACACACATAAGAAACTCACTCATTAGGATATCATACCCATACCCTCATTCTAACCTTACACCCACATGATATTACCTGTGAAGATTCATGCCAATTGTGAGCGTATTCCATATCACCCTTAGGACCTAACCCATTGGGACCACAAACCCATTGGGACCACATACACATTAGAAACTCACCATCGTTGTGACCTCATGCCCATTAGAAATTCCACACCCATTTTGACTTCATGCATATTGGGACCTCAAATACCTGATAGTACCTCGTGCCTAATGACCTACACCCACCAGGGCCTAATGGCCATTATGACAGTGTGTATGTCCTTCCGCCCACTGTTACACTGTCACACACATTGTCTCTTCAACCCAGTTATGACCACAACCCTGTTGGGACCACACAACTACTGCAGCCTTAGGCCCATTATGGCCTAATATACCTATTTATTGTGACCTCACACACTTTAGGACCTCACACTCATTAGGACTAATGCCCAATGTGATCTGAAACAGATTAGGACCTGACAGCCGTTGTGACTTCATACTTCTCATTAGGACAATACACATTGTTTATTCACACTTATTAGTATCACGTGCTCATCAAGACCTAACTCTCATTGTTACTTCATACCCATGTGACTTCACACCCAGTAGCAGCTAAGCCTATTTGAACTCACTCATTGCGATCTCATGTCCATTATGAATACAACCCCACTGACCTCAGACTTAGTAGGATCTTATTCTCACTGTGAATTCACACACACCATTAGGACCTGACAGCCATTGCAACCTCACAACTATTGTGAAAGCCCATTAATTGTATACTTATTAGATCCTCATACCACTGAGTGTGGACAGAGCAATAAGAACCTTATACAACTTTTGACCTCATATTCATTGTGATCTCATACTCATTAGACCTTATATATATTAAGGTCTTAGACACCCAGTAAGATCTCATGCCCATTGTAACCTCATACCCAGTGTGTCATCATGAAGATTTAGACCTCATACCCATTGGGACCTCACAAACACTATATCCTCACACCCAGTATATACCCTGGATGACTTTACATAATATCATCTATGATCTCAACCCTCTGTAACCTTGTGTTCTATTAGGACTTAAACTGTATTAAGATATCACATTTATTAAGACCTCATTAACCTGGGACTTCACATCATTGTGTCTCCACATTATTATGACATTAAACGCAATTATGACATTAAACATTCTCATTGTGAACTCACACACATTATGATCGCACATATATTACACCTCATATACATTGTGAATTCATAACATTATGATCTCTCATCCATTAGGACTACAAGCCATTTGACCTCAGGACAACTAGTACTTCACACCAGTGGTGAACTTACTCCAATAAAACTTCACCCCCATTGTAATTTCACACCCATTATTTTTCCATTCCCAGTATGAACCCAACTCCATTAGGACCTATGACCATTCTGATCTCATGCCCACTGTGATTTCACCTCAATAAGGAATGTGATTAGTTATGATCTCTCATTTAGTAGGGCCACATCATCATTAATAACTCATACCCATTAATAGTTTCACCTTAATTTCTTTCAACCACACATTCATTTTGATCTAGTACCCCCATTAGAAGTAACAACATAGTGATCTCATGCCCAGTGTGACCGTAAACTTCTATTAAGCTCTCATGTCCAATGACTTCCTACCCACTGTAACCTCACATTCTTCATTAGGAACTCCCATCCATGAAAATCTTATGACATTTATGACCTCATATCCATTTTGACATCACATACATTAGGCTCTCACACTAGTTTTTACCTCAAAATCATTGTCCCATCAATCTCACTGTGACCTCACATTCAGTATTCATATTTATTGTACCCTCATACCCAATTAGAACCCTACACCCATTTTTCTTCATGCTTCTTATGACCCCTCACAAATTGTGAACTTACAGTCTTTGTGCCTTCAATCTCACTGTGAACTCACATTCAATATTTACATAGTGATCTCACACCTGTATTAGAACCTCATATCTACTGTTATTTTATGCTCATTAGAATCTCATACTCACTGTGACCTCAGTCCACTGAGATCTGACATCTCCTATAACTTCATGCTCATTAGGACCCATAACATTGCGACATCACAAACATTAGGACCTCCTTTCCATAGTGTCTTCTCACCAATTATGGCTTTACATCTATTAGAACCTCACACCCATTGTGACTTCACATCTATTGTGACTCCATTAAGTTAATGCACATTGTAACTTTATGAACCTTGTGAACTCACTCTCATTATGACTTCACACAAATTAGAACCTCACACCCACTGTGACCACACATCAATTGTGACTTCATATCTGTTATGACCTCATGCACATTGAGAAGTTACACTTGCTAGTACCTTTGCCAAATAGGACCTCATAAATTTTGTGACCTCACACATACTATGACCTACCACACATTGTAGACTAACACACATTAGGACCTCACACGCACTATTAATTCCTCAGACCTATGTTATCTCACACTGCTTAGAACCTCATACCCCTTGTAATCTCACAGCCATTTTTATATCACACCCCCATTAGCATTTTTTCCTTACTCTGTATAAGACCTCGCATCCAATGTGCCTTCATGACAATGTGATGTCACACCTCATACACATCCTCAATTAGGAACACAGTCCCATTGTGGACTAAAACAAATTAGGAACTCACACTCGTCATCTCATATCCACTGTGAAATCATGCATATTACCCATTTAGACCTCATATGTACAGTGATGTTATGCATATCGGGAGAATGCACAATCCTTTGAGACCTTACCCCCACCCATGATCTCATACCCTGTAACACATTAGGACCTTAGACCCATTGTCACAACACTCACTTGTGATCTTGTAAAAATCTTGAGTCACACTCATTGTGGTCTCAGACTCCCTAGTAGGAACTCACATTCATTGGTACCTAAAACCCATTAATGCCGCACACCTCATCAGCACCACATCCCAATCATGACCACATGCCTATTGTGAGCACCCACTCATTAGGATCTCATGGTTGATGTGAACTTCTATCACAATTTTAAAGACCTCAAACTTCATACCCATTGTGAATTCACATCCACTACAACCTTAAGCCCATTATATTCTCAACCACACTGCACTTTCACACCAATTAGGAAAACACTCTGTAATCTCACACTAATTAGAAATCCACACTGATTATGATGTCATATTCATTTGTGAATACATGGTCATTAACATCTCACACCAATTAGGACCTGCCGATTATTGTCACCACAAAAACCAATTAGGAACTTATGCCCCCATATGACTCTACACTCACTGTGACTTAATGTGCATTAGGCCCTCATGCCCACTATATCATCACACCTTTTAAAATTATTAGGATCTCATGTTTTTATGCCTCACATACAAATAGGAGTTTATAGGCTTTGCGAACTCACATCCATTATGACAACCCTCATTAGGTCTTCATACTCTTTTGTCCCAACACCAATTAGAAATTCATACTTATTGTATCCTAATACATTTTGTGAAATCACAACTGTCAGGATCTTTGCCTATTCAAATCTCACACCTATATTCATGACCATTATAACCTTTTGCCAAACATGTTCTGACAACAATAGGACAATGCCCACTATAACAGTAGCCATTCCCATTAAGGCCTCGGAATTCATTGGATGTCACACTCATTAGATACACACTCATTGTGATTTTATGCCCATTATGGGTTCATTCCTCTGTGACTCATGACCAATGTAGCGTCCCCCATTGTGACTTCACACACCCCTTGAGAATTCACAGACATTAGACCCCATAGTCATTGCACCTTACACCATCAGGCCCTAGTACCCATTGTGAGCTTATACTCCTATTAGAACCTCTTACTCATTTTGTACTCATGCGCATGATGAGCTCACACCCAGTGTAATCTGTGCCTTTACACTTACTAGAAGCTCATATACATTATGATTTCATACCCATTAGCAATTTACAAACATAGTGATCTCACACCCCCAGAAACAGTTGGTTTATACCCCTATTAGAAGCTAATGCCCATTGTGACCTCCCAGCCATTGCTACATCAGAGCCATTAGGACCTCAGAAATATGGGCACTGTACACACTGTGGCTCACACCCTTTGAGATCTCAAAGTGTGTACCTCACATCAATTGTTACTGCACACTCTAATTAAAATTTCACAATAACTATACCTGATGTTACCTCATCACGACTGGGAACAGTTTCTCATTGTGAAATGTTCACGATAAAATAACACCAAATATGATTTCATAGCTCTATTATGTACTCACACCCATTGTGACCTCGCACTCATTATAACTTCATGCCCATTTGGCTTCACATCAATTGTGAGCTCATATCAGTTAGGACCTTGGCCTACTGTGAACTCAAACTCATTATGTTCTCACATTCACTGTCCCCTCACACACATTAAACACAAATTCACTGTCATATCACAATGATTAGGATCTCAATGCATTATGAACTCACCCACTGTGACCTCAATTCTGTCAGGACCTCCTAATAATGTAGGGAGGCTGAGTCTATGTCACTTCTTGCAGCTATCGCAGTGCCTCTTGCTGGGTGTACGGAATTCTATTCTCAGTGATGAAAAGCCTAGTGATGAGAGAGGCAAATCATTGAATCCAGGTGCCCAGCTCAAGGTGAGCTAGAAGGCCTCTGCTTCATAGAAGTGCAGATTTCATAGCCTTAGGAAAGGTTTGCATGTAGAGAACTCTCTGATTCTGCCTTAACTTCCTAAGAGGCTTGATTCACCCACCTCTGTGTGGCCTCTAATTGTACCCTATGTAGAAGGGTGGGGCCTATCTTCACTAGATGGAAAAGTTCTGCTGGTACATGATCATGTCCATTTAAATTCTGGCATCATGTTTTCATGGTGTGGGAAGGTGGAGTCCATCCCCTCAGATGATGGGCATACTTGATAGGTTACTAAACCTGTCAGTCCAGAGCCTGAGACTGGGAGTTTCCTGTGACCCTGCCCCCTGACCTGAACCTATTTAAACCCCCACCAGCTCAGGGATCATTTCACCATACTACATGTCTCCATGATTGTGTCCTGTCTCATGGCTCTTCTCCCAGTTCAGTTCTCCAATGGAGCTGAATTAGTCTTTCCCTCCTCTCTGGCCTTCATGGCTCAGTTTGCTGACCATGTTAAGTGTATTTTCTGACTGCTGGTCTTTGAAAGAAGATTCCACCATGCAGTTGCCAGCCTTTTAATAAAGACTCTTAGTTTTTATCTCTCAAAACGTGGCTTCTCTATTTTCTCACATTACAATACTACTGTGACATCATAGCATTTAGGATCTCACACCCATTGTAATCTCATACTCATTGTGCCTATATATTAGGACCACATGCCTATAACAATATCACATGTAGTATTCTGACCTCCCACCCCCCTTTTGATTTGACACCCACTCTGACACCCCTTGTTTTCCTATTAGGACTTCGTGGCCATTTTGACATCATGCCCATTGTCACTGCAGTCTTCTCATTCAGACTTCAAGTTCACTTTACCTCATAGCCAAGATGTGGGGTTGGGCTCATATTCATTGTGAGCTCAGAGTCATTTGTATTTATCAGCTATTAGAATTTTATGCCACTATTAAGATCTCACACCCACTCAGACCTCCCACCTACAAGGACTTCATTCCTTCTGGGCCCTTCACATTTTCACCTCCTGCCTATCAGACAATCAGACCCATTTTGAACAGAGACCCAAAGTTACTTCATACCAATAAGTCCTCAGATCCATTGTGATCTCATGAACATTGTGACCACGTAGTGCCAATTAGGACTTTGTTGTGATCATTGTGAACTCATGCATATTTTTACCTCATATCCCATTAGTGTCTCACATCCATTTGGACCTTATGCTCATTGTGATCACAAACACATTGTGACACTACAACCAATTGGGCCTTACTATCATTGTGTCTTATAGTATCAGAATGTCACTCATATTTTGTCATCTTTCCCATTTTGAACCACATATCCATTAGGCATACACCTATTACAAAACACCCTTTGTGATATCACACTCACTGTGCTCTCACACTTATTTCAAATTTCTATCCATTATGACCTCCCACCCACGATGACCTCACAATCATAGGATCTCACATCCATTGTGTCTTCCTGCTCATGTGGTTTCATGCCCATTTTTACTACTTTCCACATTCATGCTTCACTCCCATGGTGACCCCCTCATTCACTGTGAGTTCATTGTATATTAGGACCTCCCACCCCTTAGTATATCATACCCATAGTGACCTTGTGCACATTGTCGCTTCATATGTACTAACACCTAACACCCATTGTGACCTCACAACTCATTGTGCTTTCCAACACATAAGGAACTCACTCATTAGGATATCATACCCATACCCTCATTTGGACCTGACACCCACATAATATTACCTATTAAGATTCATGCCACTGTGACAGTATACCATATACCTATTAGGACCTAACACCAATTGGGACTACAAACCCATTGGGACCACATGCACATTAGAAACTCACACCCATTGCGACTGTATGCCCATTAGAAATTCCTCACCCATTTTGACCTCATGTCCATCAGGACTCAAATACTGAACAGGAACTCATGCCTATTGACCTACACCCATCAGGGCCTCATGCCCATCATGATAGCATGTATGACCTTACCCCCACTGTTACACTGTCACAAACATTGATATTTCAAACCAGTTATGACCACAAGCCTGTTGAGACCACACTCCCACTTCAACTTTATGCCCATTATGACCTCAGATCCCTACTTATTGTGACCTCACACCCTTTAGGACCTTACACTAATCAGGACTAATGCCCACTGTGATCACAACCCCATTAGGACCAGACATCTAAGGTGGTGTCATTCTTCTCATCAGGAACATAAACATTTTTTCTTCATACCCATTAGGATCATGTGTCAATAGGACCTAACACTCATTGTGACTTCATATCCATGTGACTAAATACCCAGTAGCAGATAAGCCTATTTGACTCACTCATTGTGAATTCATATCCATTAGGAATATAACCCCACTGACGTCAGTATTATTATGATCTCATTCTCACTGTTGATTCACACACACCATTAGGACCTGATAGCCATTGTGACCTCACAACTATTGTGACAGCATATTCACTGTACACATCTTAGATCCTCACACTTCTGTGTGAAGACACACACCAATAAGAACCTTTAGATTAGAAAAAAGAAGACAATACCTAGAAAGTTTGAGTATGCAGCAAATGGTATCAGTATGTCTTAAAATTAGAGCTTATGAGTAAAGTTGGTATCTAATCAAATTGGCTAATATAAATAGGGTCAGAATTGGGGCTTCGGTGTGAAACTATGTTTATCTGGACCTGCATATGCAAGGCTAAGGGACTTGTGTGATGTTATCTAAATGTAAACCAGAAAGATCAAGTAACTGCTTGATTCCCCCACTGAGATGGTCTTGCAAAGTAGGTGAAGCTTGGGTTTGTTACTCATGTGTAGCCTTAGGAAAAGGGTGCTGTTTTTATGCCAATCAATCAGGAATCATTAGGGAAAGCTTGGCATTTGGTAAAAGTATAAAAGAAAGCAAAAAGGAGAGAACTGGTATCAGCCACTGTTCTCCTGGTCACTATAGGCAACTCTCCTGATAGCTGTGTTGACAGGCCCTTTGGTTCGACTACTTTGGGCCCTAACTATTAGCCCATGTCTTACCTCAATACCAGTCCCCACACATGGAAGCCATTGAAATGGACAGAAGGAAGTCATGATTGGCTCCCAAGTTACCTAAGAGAAGGGGGGAAATGTAGAGCCAGAGTGAAGGACCAGAGTAACTCCATATTGTACTAAGACCCCATTCTGTACCTGACTGACCTTATTGTAAGCACTACCCCCACTCCTCACTTTCCAGTAAATACCATAAAACACCCTGGGACAGATAGTTCTCAGAAATCACCATAAACACCCATGAGAGTGACCGGCAGAGAAGTAAAACAAGTTTTGGAGTTACTCCAGAACTTCCCCACCCATGTGTGGTTTCCAGTATCTAATTCAAACCTTGCAGCTGTAAATGCAACAGTCCCTTGATCTGACCAATGACCCTTTCCAGATTCCTTCCCGCCACTAAATGCACCAAACATGCTTTAGAATTATTTTATAATTTTCCCATGGTGTGTGTTGATTTGTTAAAAGATGTTATGATGTATGCTGAGTCCCTGCCTTCCCCAAAGAATGTACAAAACAGCTGGGAGCCCTAGTCTCAGGGCCTTTTAGTGTCACTAGCCTGCTAAGTTCACAGAGGACCTAGCTAGCCCGAAATAAACGCCCTTTTTGCTGCTTGCATTGATCTTGGTCTCTGGAGGTCTTTCGGAGGATCTGAATTCGAGCATTTCATTACAGGTTATAAGGTCATGGATGGGAGTAAGGTCACAAAGGGCTGTGCATGCTCCCGATATGCATAAGGTCACTGTACATATGAGGTCCAAGTGGGTAATATGCATAAAGTCACAGTGATTATGAGATCACAACGAGTGTAAGTTCCTAATTTGTTTTAGTCCACAATGGGCCTGTGTTATTAATTGAGGGTGTGTATGAGCTTTGACATCACATTGTCCTGAAGGCACATTGAATACAAGGTACTATAGAGAGTAACAAAAAATGCTAATGTGGTTTTGCTATCACAAAGGGGGTGAGATTACAAGGGGTATGAGGTTCTAACCAGTGGGAGGTAACATGGGCCTGAGGTATTAATAGGGGGTGTGAGGTCCTAATGTGTGTTAGGCTACAATGAGTGTTAGATCATAATATGTGTGAAGTCACAATATTTATGAGGTCCTAATTGGCAAAGGTACTAGCAAGTGTTAACTTTCAATGGACATGAGGTCCTACCAGATACAAAGTCGGTGTAATCACAATGAGTGTGAGGTTCTAATTTGTGTGACATCATAATGAGTATGAGTTCACAAATTGCATAAGCTTCCAATGTGCATAAAGGTAGTGGAGTCACAATAGATGTGAGCTCACAATGGGCATGAAATCCTAGATGTAAAACCATAATTGGTGTGAAGACACTGGAAAGTAGGTCCTAATGCTGTGAGTTCACAATGTTATGTGTCCTAATGAGTATGAAGTTATAGTATATGTTGGGTCACAGTGGACTGAAGTAAGAGTGAGTGAGATTCTAATGAGCATGATGTCACAGTAAATATGAGGTCCTAATAGAGGTTTGAGATTCAAATATTGAATGTGAGTTCACAGTGAGATTGAAGGCACAATGAGTGTGAGGTCACAATTGGTGAGGGGGTCATAGTGAGCATGAGTGAAAATGGGATAGGGTTCTAATGGGGAATGAGGGTACAATGAATACAAATATTGAATGTGAGGTCACAGTGAGATTGAAGGCACAATGAGTGTGAGGTCACAACTGGTGTGAGAACCTAATGTATTTGAGGTTAAAATGGATATGAGGTCATTAATGTCATAAGATTTTCATGGATGTGAGGTCCTAATGAGGAATATGAGTTTAAAGTTGGTAGGTGGTCATTGGACTTGAGAGCCTAATGAAAGTTTCACCATCACAATGGGCATGAGGTCACAATGGTGTGAGCTTCTAATGCTGGTAATAGATCAAAATGAATGTGAGGTCCAAAGAAATGTTTACGGTCAAACTAGTAATGGGCATGAGTTACTAATGATAAAGAGGTCCCAATAAATGACAGATCACAACTGATTACACTCCTTATTGAGGTGAGATCACAGTGGGCATGCGATCAGAATGGTCAAAGGTCATAATGGAGTTGGGTTCATACAAGGAATGGAATAATAATGGGTGTGAGATTATAATGGGGGTGAAGTTTTAGTAAGGTAAGTTCAGCACTGGTTTGAAGTACTAGTTAGCTTGAGGTCAAATAGTGTATACCCCTAATGGATGAGAGATCATAATGTTATGAAGTCACAATGTATATGAGGTGTAATGTTAGTGAGCTCATGATGGGTGTGAGTTCACAATGAGGATGTCATCATATTGGGTGTAATTTCATAGTGAATGTGGAGTTACAATCATGTGAGGCCTCAGGTCAGTGAGATCTTTACAGATATGAATTCGTAATGCAGGTGAGGTCCTAATAGAACCTGAGGTTACAGAGGGTTTACTTCTTAGATGATGTGATGTTAAGTCACAAAGGGTATATAGTGATTGTGAGGATATAGTGTGTGTGAGGTCACAATGGCTATGAGGTCCAAATCTGCATGATTACACACTGGGTATGAGGTTATGGTGGGCATTAGATCCGACTGGGTGTGTAAGATTCTAATCTTTGTAACGTCTAATGAGTTTGAGATCACAATGAACATGAAGTCAAAAGTTGTATAAGGTTCTTGTTGGTGTGTTTCTCCACACACAGGTGTGTAAGGATCTAGTAATTGTACAGAGAATATGCTGTCATAATAGCTTGAGCTCACAATGGCTGTAGGTCCTATGGTGTGTGTCAATCCACAGTAAGAATAAGATCCTACTAAGGCGCAGATCAGTGGGTTTGTAGTCCTAATGAATGTGAGATCAAAATGAGTTAGATCAAAGAGGCTTAGCTGTTACTGGGTGTGAGGTCACATGGGTATGACGTCACAATGAGTTAGGTTGTGATGAGCATGTGATCCTAATGGGTATGAAGTAAAAAATGTGTATGTTCCAGATGAGAAGGATGAAACCTAATGGGTTTGAGATCACAGTGGGTGTTTCTCCTAATGGCTGTGATGTCCTGAAGGGTGTGAAGTCACAATAAGTAGGTATCTTAGATCATAATTGCATAAGGTTGCAGTGAGTGTGTGCTCTCAATAGGCTTGTGGTCATAAATGGTTTGAAGTGACAATGAGTAAGTCTCTTATGTGTTTGAAGTTTGTAAGGTCACAATGGGTGTTAGGTATTAGTTCATGTAAAACCACAATGGGCACAGGGTCACTATGGGTATGCTATCCTAAGGAGTGGGAGGTCCTAATATTCATGAAGTCATAGTGAATGTGGGGTCACCATGGAAGTGAAGCATGAATGTGGAATGTGGTCAAAAGGGGCATGAAACCAAATCGGCCTAAAGACACAATGGATGTGAAATCATATGATTGTGAGTTCATAGGGGGTGTGTAGACATAATGGACGGAAGATAGAAATAAGTGTGAGGTCACAGTGACTATGATGACACAAAGTGTTTTTCATAATAGGTGTGTGCGTAATGGATATGTACTTCACAACGGGAAAGATGAAAAAATAGGTGTGAGATTCTGAGACTGTAAGAAGCAATGATAGTAAGGTTCTATTGCTTGTAGTGTCACAATACGTTTGTGGTCACAATGAGCATGAGGTCCAAATGAATGGGAGACCCTAATGGGAAATGAGGTCAAAATATGCATGAGGTCACAATAATCACAAGAAGTCCTAATTGGAGCTATGTGGTCACAATGTTTATGAGGTCACAATGGATCTGATTTCTTTTTTATATGAGATGACATTTGTCTGTGGTCACAATGGCTATGATTGTCTAATAGGAAGTCAAAATGTGAAGTGCCCAGAGGGTATGATGTCCTTGTAGGTGTGAGTTGAGAGTGGGCGTGAGATCATAATAGTGGCATGAAGTTCTAATGGCGGTTAAATACAAATGACTCTGAGGTCACAATGAGTATGAGCCCCCCCCCACACCTCACTATGGCCATGAGGTAAAGTAGGCTTGAGGTCTTAAAGAGAATAGTGAAGTGACAATGGGCATGATGTCAAAATGTCCATGAAGTCCTAATAGGCATACAAGGGGCTCGGAAGGGGTTTCAGAGTGGTGTCAAATCCAAAGGGAAAGTGTGTGGTTGGATTACATGTGATGTTGTTATAGGCATGAGGTCCTAATGTTTATGCACAATTGGTATGAGATTACAACGTGTGTGAGATACTAAATGCTGTGATGTCACAATAATTCTGTAAGAGGAGAAAATAGAGAACCATTTTTTGTGAGATAAAATCTTGTAGTCCTTATTAAAAGGCTCGTAACTGCATGTTGGACTCTTCTCTCAAAGATCAGCAGTCATAAAATACACTTAACATGGTCAGCAAACTGAGCCATGAAAGCCAGAAAGGAGAGAAACACTAATTTAGCTCCAGTGGAGAACTGAACTGGGAGAAGAGCCATGAGACAGGACACAATAATGGTGTAAAAGTCCCTGAGCTGGTGGGGGCTTAAATAAGGTCAGGTCAGGGGTCAGGGTCACAGGAAACTCCCAGTCTCAGGCTCTGGACTGACGGTATAGAAACCTATAAAGTATGCCCATCATCTGAGGGGAGGGACTTCACCTTCCCCTACCATGAAAACATGATGCCAGATCTTAAATGCACATGCTCAAGTACCAGTAGAACTTTTCCATCTAGGGAATAGGCCCCAACCTTCCATATAGGGTATACTTAGAGGCCACTCAGAGGTGGGTGATTCAAGCCATTTAGGACATTAAGGCAGCATCAGAGCATTCTCTACATGCAAAGCTTTCCTAAGGCTATGACATCTGCACTTCTCTGAAGCAGAGGCCTCCTAGCTCACCTAGAGCTCGGGACCTGAAATTAATTGCCTCTCTCACAACTAGGCCTTTCACCACTGAGTGGAGATTTTCCTCCACCCAGCAAGAGGCACTAGGATGGCTGCAAGAATTGACTTAGATTCAACCTCCCTACCTCATTAGGAGGCCTTGACAGATGTGAGGTCACAATTGGTGTGAGTTCACAATGCATTGAGATCCTAATCATTGTGATGTCACAGTGAATACATGTCTAAAGAGTGTGAGGGGACAGTGAATGTGAGGACATAGTGAGTTTGCGTTCACAGTAGGCCAAGTTCCTAACTGATATGAAGTGTCACAATTGATGTGAAGCCAATTGTTCATGAAGTTATAAGGAGTGTGAGGTCACAATGGGTGTGAGTACATAATAGAGATATAAAATCTAGTTGGTGTTAGTTTATAATTAACATGTCACAATGAGAAAGTCTTTCCAGTCGTGATGAGGTCACATAAGATATAGTAATTGTGAAGTTCTATTGAGTGTGTGCAGTCACATTGGCTTTGAGGAACACGCTTTGAGAACACAAAGGGTGTGAACCAGTTTGGGCAGTGCCCATGATTCTAATGGCTGTGAGGCTCTAAGGTCACAGTAGGCATGAGTGCATAATAGGTGTATAAAGCAACTGTATTTAGGAGTGTGAGATCATGATGCTTGTAAAATCCTAATGGCTAAGAAGCAATAATGCATATGAGGTGCTAGTAAATGTTAAGACACAGATTACAGTGGGATTGAGACCAACATGAACATGAGTACAAAATGAGTATGAAGTTCTAATAGGAGTATAAGCTCAGTGAGGATGATCACAATACGTGAGACGTTACAATCTTTACTAGAGTCTAATGGTGTATGGTGCAATGACTATGGGGTCTAATGTCTGTGAATTCTCAAGGGGTGTGTGAAGTCACAATGGGGGGAGGTTACATTGGTCATGAGTCTCAGATGTATGAACCCATAATGGGCATAAGGTCAAAATGAGTGAGGTCTAATGAGTGTGAGATCCTAATGAATTTTGAGGCCTTAATGGGAGTGGAAAATATCAAAGTGGGCAAGGTCTTCATTTTCTCAGACCATGATTGCCTAGAAGTTATAATGGTCATGAAATAGGTGTGAGATTTGAATAGGGAGAGATCCAGACAGTTGTGAGGTCACAAATGTTAAGAGGATACCAAAAGTGTGTATTACTAATTGGTGTGGGTCAAAAAGGTATGAACACCTAATGAATGTTATAATAATCGATGTGACTTCGCAAAGAGTATCCACTTCTAGTTTGTTTCCCAGGTAGAATAAACATGAGAACGTAATAAGTTTTACAAGGTGTGATGTTATAGTGGACGTGAGGTCCTAATGGACAGGAAGTCACAGTGAGTGGAGAGTCATAATGGGGGCATGAGTTCCTAATAGGGTGTTTGTGGTGACAGTATTTGGGAGGTCCTAATGGCTGTGAGATGTGAGTGGTCATGAGTTCACAAAAGAATGTGACATCATAATCAGGGTGGAGTTCTAATTAGTATGATTACAGTGTGTAGTTCTAATTGGTGTGACAGTGCAGTGTGGTTGAGAATATAATTGGCTTAGGTTGTAGTGGATGTGAGTTTACAATGGGTATGATGTTTGAGGTCTTCAAATGTGTGATACCACAACGGGTAGACTTTCACACCTACTATGAGCTCCTAATGAGTTGGTGCTCACAGTGGGCATGTGGTCATGATTGGCATGTGGTGCTGACGAGGTTTGAGATTATAATTGGTTGGAGGTACCAATGAATGTGAGTTCCTACTAGGGATTGTGAGACCACAATGAGTGTAACTGAAGATGTTCATAAGATCCCAGATGAGTGTTGTGACAATGGGTCTAAGGTCCTAATGTGTTACAGGGTTTGAGTTCTTGCTTGGGGGTAAGGTCACAGAGGGCTGTCCATGCTCCCAATAAGCATAAGGTAACTGTACATATGAGGTCCAAAGGCATAATATGAATGAAGGCACAGTGGATATGAGATCACAATGAGTGTGAGTTCCTAATTTGTTTGTGTCTACAGTGGGCCTGTATTATTAATTGAGGGTGTGTATGAGGTGTGACATCACATTGTCAAGAAGGCACATTGGAAGCGAAGTACTCTACAAAGTAAGGACAAGATGATAATGGGGGTGTGATATCACAATGGGTGTGAGATTACAAGGGGTATGAGGTTCTAAACAGTGTGAGGCAACATCGGCCTGAGGTATTAATAGGGGGTGTGAGGTCCTAATGTGTGTTAGGCTACAATGAGTGTTAGGTCATAATATGTGTGAGGTCACAATATTTCTGAGGTCCTAATTGGCAAAGGTACTAGAAAGTGTTAGTTCTCAATTTGCATGAGGTCCTAACAGATTTGAAGTCACAATTGGTGTGTGGTCACAATGGGTGTGAGGTTCTAATTTGTGAGAATCATAATGAGAGTGAGTACACAAAGTGCATAAGGTTACAATGTGCACGAACTTAATAGAGTCACAATAGATGTGAGGTCACAATGGGCATGAAATCGTAATAGCTGTAAAACCATAATTGGTGTGAAGACACTATGGAAAAGAGGTCCTAATGGTTGTGAGGTCAAAATGGTATGAATCCTACTATTGAGCATGAAGTTATAGTAGATGTCAGGTCTCAGTAGACTGAGGTAACAGTGAGTTTATGATTCTAGTGAGCATGATGTCAAAGTAGATATAAGGTCCTAATAAAGGTTTCAGATCACTATATAAATATTGAATTTGAGTTCACAGTGAGACTGGAGCCACAAACAGTTTGAGGTCACAATTGGTGTGGAGTCATAATGAGCATGAGTGAAAATGTGTGTAGGGTTCTAAATGGGTATGAGGGTCCAATGAATATGAATACTGAATGTAAGGCCATAGTGAGATTGAAGGCACAATGAGTGTGAGGTCACAACTGGTGTGAGAGCCTAATGTATGTGAGGTCAAAATGGATATGAGGTCATAAATGTCATAAGATTTTCATGGATGAGAGGTTCTAATGAGGAATGTGAGTGGAATGTGGAGGAATATGGTGGGTTGGAGGTCATTGGACATGAACTCCTAATGGAATTTTGATGATCAAAATGGGCATGAGGTCACAATGGTGTGAGCTTCTAATGGTGGTATTAGACCAAAATGAATGTGAGGTCCAAGGAAATGTTTAAGGTCAAATTATTAATGGGCATGAGTTATTATTGATGATGAGGTCCCAATAAATGAGAAATCACAACTGATCACAATCCTTATTGAGGTGAGATTACAGTGGGAATGAGATCAGAATGGTCATAGGCCCTAATGGAGTTGGATTCATACTGGGAATGCAATAATAATGGGTGTGAGATTACAATGTGGGTGAAATTTTATTGGTGTATGTTCACCACTGGTGTGAAGTACTAGTTGGCTTGAGGTAAAATGGTGTGTAACCCTAATGGATGAGAGATCATAATGTTATGAAGTCACATTGTATATGAGGTATAACGTTAGTGAGCTCATAATGGGTGTGAGTTCACAATGAGAACGTGGTCATATTAGGTTCAATGTCATAGTGAATGTGGAGTCACAATGATGTGAAGCCACAGGTGAATGAAGTCATAATAGACTTGAATTCATAATGCAGTTGAAGTCCTAATAGAACCTGAGGTTAGAGAGGGTTTATATCTTAGACGATGTGATGTTAAGTCACAGAGGTTATATAGTGGGTGTGAGGATATAGTGTGTGTGAGGTCCCAATGAGGATGACGTCCAAATCTTCATGATGACACACTGGGTATGAGGTTATGATGGGCATGAGATCCTACTGAGTGTGTAATATCCTAATCTTTGTAAGGTCTAATGAGTATGAGACCACAATGAATATGAGGTCCAAAGTTGTATGAGCTTCTTTTTTGGTGTCTGCCTTCACAGGCAGGGGTGTAAGGATCTAATAATTCTACAGTGAATATGCTGTCACAGTAGCTTGAGGTCACAATGGCTGTAGGTCATATGGTTTGTGTCAATCCACAGCAAGAATAACATCCTACTAAGCCGCAGGTCAGTGGGTTTGTAGTCCTAATGGATATGAGATCACAATGAGTTAAATCAAATATGCTTAGCTGCTACTGGGTGTGCAGTCCCATGGGTATGAATTCACAATGTGTTTTAGATCCTAATGAGCACGTGATCCTAATGGGTATGAAGTAAAAATTGGTATGTTCCTGATGAGAAGTAGGCAGCCACATGGATGTCAGGCCCTAATGGGTTTGAGATCACAGAGGGCATTGGTTCTAATAATTGTGAGGTCTTAAAGGGTGGGAGTTCACAATTACTAGGTACCTTAGGTCATATTGGGCATAAGGTTTCAGTGGGTATGTGGTGCCAACAACAGCCTTGTGGTCATAACTGGCTTGAAGTGACAATGTGTGTGACATTGTAACCGTGGTTGTGAGGTCATACATGGTGTAATAATGGCCATTAGGCCCTGGTGGGTGTAGGTCAACAGGCATGATGTCCTATCAGGTATTTGAGGTCCCAATGGGCATGAGGTCAAAATGGGTGTTGAATTTCTAATGGGCATGAGGTCCCAATGATTGTGAGTTTCTAATGTGCATGTGGTCCCAATGGGTTTGTGGTCCCAATGGGTATTAGGTCCTAATAGTTATATGGTATATGGTCACA
Organism: Perognathus longimembris pacificus; assembly: GCF_023159225.1. Lineage (NCBI taxonomy): Eukaryota > Metazoa > Chordata > Mammalia > Rodentia > Heteromyidae > Perognathus > Perognathus longimembris. Next base: position 50,706,820 of record NC_063178.1, on the reverse strand, counting down.
ATTTGCATGAATCTTAATAGATAATATCATTTTGGGTGTCAGGTCCAAATGAGGGTATGGGTATGATATCCTAATAAGTGAGTCTTTTATGTGTGTGAAATAACAATAAGTGTGAGGTCACAATGGGAGTTAGGTATTGGTTGATTTGAAGCCACAATTGGCATAAAGTAGCTATGGGTATGATATCCTAAGGGGTAGGAGGTCCTAATAGGCATGAAGTCATAGTGAATGTGGGGTCACCATGGGAGTAGAGCATGAATGTGGAATGTGGTAAAAATGGGCATGAAACCACATGGGCATGAAGACACAATGGATGTGCGATCTTATGATTGTGAGGTTATCGTGGGTGCAAGGTTATTATGGATAGGAGATAGAAATAGGTATGAGGTCACAGTGAGTGTGGTGTCACAAACTGTGTTTCATAATAGGTGTATGCCTAATGGATATGTATTTCACAATAGGTAAGATGACAAAATAGGTGTGACATTCTGAGAGTGTAAGACCCAATGATAGCAAGGTCCTATTGTTTGTAGTGTCACAATGGGTTTGTGGTCACCATGAACATGAGGTCCAAATGGATGTGAAACCCGAATGGGATATGAGGTCAAAATGTGTGGGGTGACTTTTGGGAAGATGGAGGAGGAGCAGCAGAGCCTAGCTAAGCTCCTTTCGAGATCTCAGTTTTACCACTCCAGAGAAACTTTTGATCCTAGAAAGACAGCCTAAGTAAGTTATAACAGTAGAGGGATTCTCGCCAGGAAGAAAATTCAATTTTGCTGTCTTGAAAACAGATTTGAGTTCTGGGCTGAGGCCCTCTGCCATGCCAGTGCAGGTGCAGGCACAGTGCCCCGCACTCCGATCACCTAAAGCAAACAGCTGTGACCAGAAAGAAATCCTCCAGTGAGCAGCATACAGATGGGGATCGCAGGCTGCGTTAGGATGGGCTGAAATCGCAGAGAAAGTGTGAGTATCCCTCAGAAGACATTCTCACTTGCTTCCACAGAGCTGCTGCTGGAAGGTATCCTTCCCCCATAGCCAGCGCTAAGCACCATGTTTGACTCTGGCATATGGTCAGACCACACTGAAACTAAAGTGGGCCTGGGGAAAGTGAGGACAAAGGGCCCATCTTTGAAAAGGGCAAGAGGGACCAACAAGTGAGAGCCAGCTCTGCCCAAGAGAAATACCCCTGCACAGGGGGGAGGCTCGCTCAAGGCCATGGATCACACACTCAGGTGAACTCAGCCAGAGGTGCCCCACGGGAATTTCTAAATTAAAACGGAAAGTGGCGAGCAGCTACCATCTGCACAAAACAACCAGATTGGAGAACAAACAGTTCCCAAGAAGATAAATGGCCCCATAACAGAGGAAGCCCAATTCCCAGCCTAAAAATGAGTTGAATTCAATTCCCAGCTCCGCCCAGGAGGCCGCCCCACAAAGGAGGGAGGAACCTCCCCAGAAAAGCAACTCTCAGCCAGATAAACCAGACTACAGGTGCCCCGCCCTGCTGAGTCCACAGCCTATTCAAAGCCAGGAGTTAAAGTCAGTGGCCACACAGCAGATGTGAGGAGCCACAGTTCCCAAGACTGTTCACATCCCCCATCTACAGAGGACACCCAAGTCCTACCTGCAACCTGTTAGAACCACAGACCCTCGGATTTCACTAACGGGGGGGGGGGTCAAAGCAGATCCACCCCCTGAAAACTGAAAGCAAGCCAAACCAGCCAAGCAGCAAAATAGACTGCAGACCATCTCAAGGAACCCAGAAACTGTAGAAAGCACACCCAAACAAAGAAGACTCCATATTTTCAAACATTTTTAAGCTTTCTTCTTTCATTTCTGAGACATCGTTGGCTTTTTGTTTTCCAATTTTATTTGTTTGTTTTATCAAGTATTTTTTTTTTGGTTGTTCCTTTTTCTGGTGTTTTTTTTTTTATAACTTATCTCTGTTTTGTGCATTTGTCTTCCAGTATTTTTTCTTTCTCTCTTCACATTCTCTTTCTTTAAAAATTACTTTCCTATAAATAACACCTGTTAACTCTCCAATGTCTATCATTTAACCTTGTACTTTCTACTTATTCTACTTGTCTCCACATTTCCATGTCACTGAAACTAAACCAAAATCATCAACCCCCCATACATTTTTCTCTATTCTCTTTACTAACTCTAACTTACCCTCCTGATTTACTTCCAGGAACTCCAGATTCATTTGACCCCTGGTTTTTGGATAGAGGTATCCCTGCTCAATCTGAGTGAATGAAAGGGTTCAAAGTGAAAGCCAGCCAGTCCAAGAAGAACTTAATATAAGAACAAAAATTGCTCAGGAGGTTGTAACAGTAAATAAGTAACTACTGAATACAGGGCTCAAGATTAGTTGTTATATCAAAAGTGTATTCTTTAGGAACACCAAATCTAATTTTATATACAAGTATACAAGCTAACTGTATATAGTTATGAACATCTAAGATTTACACAACAGTGCTTAGTAAGGTCTGCTTTGGGTCTTAAACGGTGCTCACAAGTGCTGGTAGATTGACATTCCCAATCCAAATGGGCAGAAGAAACACAAGAAAGATGGTAAACAATGGAGTCTCATCTCAAACTAAAAAATAGCAGGAAGCAGAGCAGTCAATCAAAGTTATAGAAGAGAACCTTCAAAATGCTCTACAAAGTCTACTGATAAAAATGACAAATGAAAAATTTTAATCCCTTCAGTCAACTATTATAGAGTGTTAGGAGCAAAGCAAAAATTAATGGGCAATTTCATGGCCTCCAGAAATAGAAAGATAAATGAACTTCAAGAGTCAAATGACAAGAGAGCTACCCAGCTAAATAATTTGAGAGACAGCACTCAAAACCAAATTAATGAAGTAAAGAAGTCCATACAGGACCTAAGAGATAATTATAGCAAGGGCATGGAAATCGTCAGGAAAAACCATTCAGAAGGCAAAGAGATTCAAAATCAAGCAGCTAGCCTGCAGTCCCAACTAGCTGAGGCAGAGGATTGAATCTCAGGAGCTGAAGATTCCCGAGAATCCATGGAGAAAGATAAGAAATCAATAAAAAATGAATCCAATCGTCTAAAGATATCACTCCATGAGCTCCAAGACATGATCAGGAAGTCCAATGTAAGGCTAATAGGTATTGAGGAAAACCTAGACAAATAAGTTAATGGAATAGGCAACATATTTAACAGAATAGAAGCCGAGAACTCCCCAAATATCCAGAAGGATAGGCCTATACAAATACAAGAATCATTTAGAACCTCAAACCGTCCAGACCAGAATAGGACATCCCACCAACACATTGTGATCAAAACAGGATCAATAGAGTCCAAGTAAAGAATCATTAAAGCTGTTAGGGAGAAGAAAATAATCACATATAAAGGAAAAGCAAACATAATTACCCCAGACTTCTCAGCAGAGACCATGAAAGCAAGGAGAGCCTGGAATGAGGTATACCAAACCCTAAATAAAAATAAATACCAACCAAGAATACTGTACCAAGCTAAACTCTTATTCATAGTCGAAGGACAAATACAAGTCTTTTACAGTAAGGAATAACTGAAACAATATATCTCCACCAAACCAGATTGACAGAAAATCCTCAAAGATGTACTATACAGGGAAAATAATCAAGATCACAATAGAGACAGAGAAATGAACCCTAAATAGAAAGCCAGAATATTAGATCAAGAAATGGGAAGAAACAGCATTTAACAAGATAGATATAATGAAAGGAACAAACGATCATCTCTCAGTCCTAAGTTTCAACATTATTGGACTTAATTCTCCAATCAAACGACATAGGCTCATAAGTTGGGTCAAAAATCAAGATCCATCTTTCTGCTGCCTCCAAGAGACACATCTATCCAGGCAAAGTACACATCTTCTACAAGTGAAAGGCTGGAATAAAATCTACCAAGAAAATAACCCCCATAAGCAGGCTGGCATTGCAATCCTACTATCAGATAAAATTGACTTAAAATTAAAAATTGTAAGAAGAGACAAAGAAGGTTAACACATTCTAATAAAGGGATATCTTCTACAGGAGGATATAACCATCCTTAATATTTACACACCAAATACAGGAGCAACCGAATTTCATCAAACAAACACTACTGACTCTAAAAGCACTCGTAGACCCAAACACATTGATAGTTGCAGACCTTAACATTCCACTATCACCTCTGGACACAGCAGCACACCAAAAACTGAACAAAGAAACCACAGAACTAAGTAATTGCATACACCTACTAGACTTAACCGACATCTACAGAATATTCCATCCAGCAACACCAGTGTCAGGCTCAGTCGCCTCTCCCAGCATGGGGATCAAGGCTCAGCTAGGTTTCTCGCCACCCCCTTTTCTCGTCCTCTCTTGGACACCCGGCCGGCAGATAGCCAGGATGGGATGGAGGGGTCAGGGCCAACATCACACGCGTGTGGCCTAACGAGAAAGCGTGCCCACCTCCTTACCGGTAAATAAAGTCAGGCGTACGCGAATCTCGGAGACGGCTTCCAGAGACAACTGATTTATTAAGGCGGGGGTAAAGGAAGGTGATAGCGAGAGAGGGCGATCGGCCAGGATGCCTATAGGCTGAATGCTGTCACATGATCCCCTTGAGCTAACGTCACTCGAAAGCACCGAGGCAGGGCGAGACTGGGAGGTGCCTGGGCTGGTGAGACTGGGAGGAGCCTGGGCTGGCGAGAGAATTCGGGGCTGGGTGCAAAGCCAGTTCTTCTGGTTCCAGACCCAGAGAACTGTAGCCTGCTTCCGCATTCCCCTAGGGCTTGGGGGAAGGGCGTCAAGCCCCCCCGTCAAGTCTAAAGGCTGGATCCCAACACACCAGAATACACATTCTTTTCAGCAGCAATCATTCTCCAAAATAGATCACTTCTTAGGGCACAAAGAAAATCTGTACAAATTCAGAAGTGTTAAAACCATTGCCTGCATTCTCTCAGACCACAATGGAATAAAATTAGAGCTCAACTAAAACAGCCACCACAGAAAATTCTACAATACATGGAGACTAAACAACACACTGCTGAACCATCAGTGGGTCTTTGAATAAATTAGAAAAAAAAATCAAATGTTTATGGAATTCAACCAAAATGAGCACACAAAGTACCAGCTCCTTTGGGACACAGCAAAGGCAGTACTCAGAGGGAAATTTATATCTCTGAGTGCCTATACCAACAAACTGGAAAAACAGAAACTCAACAACTTCAGGAAGCACCCTTATCTCCTCGAAAGAGAACAACAAGCCAAACCCCATGACAATAGACAGAAGCAAATAATTAAAATCAAATCGGAATTAAATGAATTAGAAACAAAAAAACATCGAAAGAATCAACCAAACAATGAGTTGGTTCTTTGAAAAAATTAACAGGATAGACAGATCCCTAGCAAACCTGACCAAAAACGAAGGCAACACACCCAAATAAACAAGATCAGAGATGAAACAGGTATCATCACCACAGAAACAACCAAAATTCAGAACACAATAAGGGACTAATTTTCAAACTTTTATGCCAACAAATTCAAGAAGCTGGAAGAAATGGATGATTTCCTAGAAAAAAATTGATAGCCCCAAACTCAACCATGAAGATTTAAACGTTCTGAACAGACCCATATCCAGCATTGAAATAGAAATGGAAATAAGTTATCTCCCATCCAAGAAAAGCCCAGGTTCACAAGGATTCACAGCAGAATTCTACAAGGCCTTCAAAACAGAACTTACAACAATATTTCTCAAACTCTTCAATGAAATTGAAAGGGAAGGTTTACTACCAGACACATTCTATGAAGCCAGTATAACCCTCATCCCCAAACCAGGCAGGGACTCATCACAGATAGAGAACTATAGACCGATTTCCCTGATGAACATAGATGCAAAAATTCTCAACAAAATTCTGGCCAATCGATTTCAACAGGTCATCAAAAAAATCATACACCATGACAAAACTACATTCATCTCAGGGATGCAAAGTTGGTTCAATATACCCAAGTCAATTAATGTAATCCACCACATCAACCAGAGCAAGGTAAAGAACCACATGGTTTTATCTCTGGATGCGGAAAAGGCATTCAATAAAATCCAACACCCGTTTATTCTACAAGCACTGGTTGCTTCTTAAGCACACTAGCTTTTGTAGGCTGGCACATCACTGAATTTCAAGGCAGTTTTAAGCAATGCCCTTTGGCCATAATTTTTCCAGGGCAATAGCTTTTAGTAATCAAATATTTCCAATAAGGCCAGGATTATTATTTTTTTAATGACTCTGATTTCTTGATATTGAAGGTGGATCTGAAGGACGGAGATTATCCATCTTCTGTAACTTCTTCAGGCTGACTCAGGGGCGTTGACCTTACCTGGCCAGGAACCTATAGATCCTTAGCCTACTTTTCCAAGGGGTTGTCAGGACTAGATGTTACTAGGAGCTTTACTCCATATAGGAGTAAATAGCTAACCTTTTAACAACTGCACAGACCTCTTTTTGGGATATAACATGGCAGTCTTTTAGCACTCTGATTTGTAAAAGCATTTTCCTCTCCGGATGGGGAAACTGATGCCTAAACTACCTTTGCAGGCCTTAGATATCCATAAGGACAAAATCTCAGATCTATGAATTTTCTTTCCTGAACAGATGTATCAGGTTAAAATTCTCACTGCCAGTCAGGGCTTTGAGTAGATGCAAGGGGTTGGGATTTTAACCTATCCCCCATTAAACAAACTTAGCTTTACTACCAACTGCCACAGATGTCCAGTTACAAAGTAGATAGAAATGGGCAATAAAAGGCATGCTTACTAACTATTCTTCTAGGATCTCCTGGCTCTGATTAACTGTTGAAGGGCCAAGCACACATGACTCTAGGATCTGACACCATCTCTGCCATCCAAGCAGTGGCTTACTGCCTCTGGATGCTCCATCACTTTTGTCCCAGGAGTGACTTTTCCATTCTGGTATAAATGAACCTTTGGAATTTCTCTTGGTCTGTCACTGGACTTGGACTCAGAGCCTGAGTTCTGTCCCTCAGTTCTCTAGCTCAAGACTAGCACCCTACCACTGTGAGCCTCAAAGCGACTCACGACTCGGTTCCCAGCACTCTGCTGGCCAACTAGAAACGAAGACTCTCACACGGACCTTTCTCTGCCCAGGCTGCTTGGAACTGCAGATTTCAGATCAATGAGTCTTACAAGAGGCCATTTTACTCCAATTAAAGCAAAAAGGTGGTCCACACAGAAGTAGTTTTTAAGCATACTCTTACCTGGAACTTATTAAAGGCCAATGTTACATCTTGACAAACTTGTAGGAATCATCTGTCCTTCTCTGTGGGCCTGCTGGAAACTGTTACAAAAAAACCTACAGACAAACTGGAATGGCAATTAAACACTCATTTTGGTAGACATAATTTTCCTTTTCTCACTTTGCAACAATCATTTAGGACAATTTTACTTCCAAATTTCTTATGTAGAAATGCATTCTTGATTTCCAAAGCCTTTTACTAACCTCTGCTTTAACACTAACACTTTAGTTTTATCTGCATTGGAAAACCTCTAAAGCTGAAAGGCATTCTGAAACCAGGTACTGCCCTTTGCCTCCGGGCTGCCTGTTTATAAAGAGCGTTTTTTTTCCCCCAGTTACTGCATGAAGACCTTTGAACTCAAATGACAATTTTTCCTTAATGTAAGAATTACAATTACTATTACATCACAGTATACACTCATAAAATTCAGTACCTGAATCATTAAACTGATACCCAAAACAATTGTAAAAAAAAAAAAAAAAAGTACTTTTAACAGTGTTCAAAAGAATTACACACACAAGAAATCCAGTCTCAGCAACTTTGCTTTTTCAATTCATCCAAATTGCAAAAATAGCACAGGAATCAAATCACATTTTTAACCATTTAAAAAACTTTTCCAATTCTTAGTACCTCTCACGGGGTAGTTTTAGAAATTCCAGTCAAATCATTTATTTTTACCACCGGGTATCCAATGTTCACCAGAAAACAAAAGAGACAAAAGAAAGGCCTCCTTTGGCCTGTCATACAGGACAGCCTATCTCCATCCTCTCCTCAGAGCTTGATGAACTGTCTTAGTGCTGGCTTGTCCTTTTCCATCATGAATGGATGCCCCCTTATGGCGTTCCCACCATGTAGATTCCCTCCAGGGCCTGTGCCACCACGTGGACTGGCTAACCTTCACCTTTGGCAGATCACCCCTCACTCCTGTGGATAGGCACACAGGCCTGTCATAGGTTTTTCCTGTCCTTTCCTATTGGTCTCTGACTGAGAAACCCAAGCAGTTTTTTTTAACAGTGATAAACATTTATATCCAAATTCAGACACTTAGCCCTGATTTTTTTTTAATTAAAGAAACATTTTTTAACTATAGTTCCTCTTTAAAACAGTGCAGTAATCCTTTAAAGCGTTTGGTAATGCCCAGACTTGATGACCATTTGAATTTAAACTTAAACTCACTCAATTTTACATCATACTAACAGTCTTGAACATGTTCACCCTAACACATGCACACACACATAAATATTCAGAAGATCTTAAAGCATGCAAACTAAACATCGGCCGTACATTTTCCAGTGGCAAGAGGTCTTTTTGCCAATCTTACTCCTGCAAAACCCAAATTTTAAGACAAATCTTTTAATAAAAGATTTTTATCATTCTCCAACCTCATTTTAAAGGGCTTGATAGTTTTAGCAAAACATTTTAGCACACCAAATGATTTTCTGCTGAAGAAGGCTGGGTGAGGGATCCCCAGAGTTCTTTTTGCGGACACTCACAATCTGATTGTAAGCTGTCACCAGTACATCATTCCAATGTGCTAAACATAAATCCAGGGGATTAGAGGGAGTCTGTCCCATTTTGTCCATCACAGTCAGGAGATACAGCAAACAAAGAACAGTCCAGACAAGTCCTGTAACAATACAGGCAATTTTTCCTTTTCTGCAACACAATCTTCTCTAGTATCTGATTGCATTTACTTTTACTTTCATTACTAATTCACCACTGGACCTAGTCTCCTCAATACTCAATCTCATCCTTCTGCTTTCAATTTCACTTTCTCTTTTACATCACAGAACAATTAACCACATCATCAAAGATCTAAACCCTCTGTAACCTTGGGTTTTATTAGGACCTCACCTGCATTATGAATTCACATCTATTATGAACTCATTCACCTGTGGCCTCACATCTTTGTGACTCTACATTCACTATGACATTACACCCAAAATGACCACATTATCATTGTGAACTCACATCTATTTTGATCTCACATACATTACACCTCATATACATTGTGATTTCCTAATATTATGATCTCTCATCCGTCAGGGCTACATACTATTTGACCTCAAGCCAACTGGTACTTCACACCAGTGGTGAATTTACCCTACTAAAACTTAACCCTCGTTGTAATCTCACACCCATTATTATTCCATTCCCAGTATTAACCCAACTCCATTAGGACCAATGACCATTCTGATCTCATGCCCACTGTGATCTCACCTCAATAAGAATTGTGATCAGTTGTAATCTCTCATTTATTGGGACCTCATCATCATTAATAACTCATGCCCATTAATAGTTTGACCTTACACATTTCTTTGGACCTCACATTCATTTTGATCTAGTACTCCCATTAGAAGCTCACACCATTGTGACCTCATGCCCACTGTGATAGTGAAACTTCCATTAGGCTCTCATTTCCAATGACCTCCTACCCACTGTAAACTCACATTCCTCATTAAAAACTTACATCCATGAAAATCTTATGACATTTATGAACTCATATCCATTTTGACCTCACATACAATAGCCTCTCACACCAGTTGTGACCTCACACTCATTGTGCCTCCAATCTCACTGCAACATCACATTCAATATTCATATTAATTGTACTGTCATACCCCATTAGAACTGTACACCCATTTTAACTCCTGCTCATTAAGACCCCACACCAATTGTGACCTCACACTCATTGTGCCTTCAGTTTCACTGTGAACACATTCAATATTTATATAGTGATCTCACACCTCTGTTAGGACTTCATATCTACTGTGACATCATGCTCATTAGAATCTCATACTCACTGGTGCCTCAGTCCACTGAGACCTGACATCTACTATAACTTCATACTCATTAGTACTCATAACATTGTGACTTCACAACCATTAGAACCTCCTTTCCATAGTGTATTCACACCAATTATGGTTTTACATCTATTACAATTTCATGCCCATTGTGACCTCACATCTATTGTGACTCTATTAAGTTCATGCACATTGTAACCTTATGCACTTTGTGAACTTGCTCTCTTTATGACTTCACACAAATTACAACCTCACACCCATTGTGACCACATAAATTGTGATGTCCTATCTGTTAGGACCTCATACCCATTAAGAACTAACACTTGCTAGTACCTTTGCCATTTAGGACCTCAGAAATATTGTCACCTCCACATATTAATTATGACCTAACACTCCGTGAAGCCTTAAAAACATTAGGACCTGGGCTGGGGATATGGCCTAGTGGCAAGAGAGCTTGCCTCGTATACATGAGGCCCTGGGTTCGATTCCCCAGCACCACATATACAGAAAACAGCTAGAAGTGGCACTGTGGCTCAAGTGGCAGAGTGCTAGCCTTGAGCAAAAAATGAAGCCAGGGACAGTGCTCAGGCCCTGAGTCCAAGGCCCAGGACTGGCCAAAAAAAGACAAAAAACAAACAAAAAAATCATTAGGACCTAATCCCCCTATTATACCTCATGCCCATGTTACCTCACACTGTTTAAAATCTCATACCCATTGTAATCTCACACCCATTGTGTTATCACACCCCCATTAGCATTTTTTCCGTACTCTGTATAGGACCTCGCATCCAATGTGCCTTCATGACAATGTGATGTCACACCTCATACACACCCTCAATTAATAACACAGGCCCTTTGTGGACTAAAACAAATTAGGACCTCACACTTGTGATCTCATATCCACTGTGACTTCATGAATATTACCCATTTGGACCTCATATGTACAGTGACCTTATGCATATCGGGAGCATGTACAGCCCTTTGTGACCGTACCTGCAACCAAGATCTCCTGCCCTGTAACACTTTATGACCTTAGACCCATTGTCAAAACAGTCATTTGGGATCTTACGAACATCTTGAGTTACACTCATTGTTGTCTCACACTCCCTAGTAGGAACTCACATTCATTTGTACCTTAAACCCATTAACACCTCACAACTCAACAGCACCACATGCCAATCATGACCACATGCCCATTGTGAGCACCCTCTCATTAGGATCTCATGGTTGGTGTGAAATTAACTCATTGTGATATCACACTTTTGAAGACCTCAAATCTCATACCCATTGTGAACTCATATCCACTACTACCTTAAGCTCATTATATTCTCAAACACACTGCATTGTCACACCAATTAGGACTACACACTGTAATTTCACACTAATTAGAACTCCACACTGATTATGATGTCACACTCATTTGTGAACTCATGAGCATTAACATCTCAGACGCATTAGAACACCCAAATACTGTCACCTCAAACACCCTATTAGGAACTCATTCCTCATTTATGACTCTACACTCACTGTGACTTAATGTCATGCCCAGTAAAAGATCACACTTTTTAAAATTTATTAGGACCTCATGTTTACTGTACCTCATATACAAACCAGGTGTTTATACTCTTTGAGAACTCACATCCATTATGACAACAGTCATTAGGTCTTCATACGCTTTTGACCCCATGACAATTAGAAATTCACACTTATTGTATCCTCATACCTTTTGTGACCTCACAACTGCCAGGATCTCTGTCTATTCAAATCTCTCACCTATATTCATGACCATTATAACCTCGTGCCAAATATGTTATGACACCGTTAGGACCTTGCCTACTATGATATTTGCCACTCCCATTAAGGCCTGAAAATTCATTGGGATCTCATACTCTTTAGAACCTCACTCATTGTGACTTTATGCCCAGTATGGGTTCATACCTCTGAGACTTACGACCAGTGTAACGTCCCCCATTGTGACTTCACACACCCCTTGAGAATTCACAGACATTAGACCCCATAGTCATTGCACTTTACACCATTAGGCCCTAGTACCCATTATGACCTCTCCCTTATTGTGACCACTCCCCTCTGAGCTTATACTCCTATTAGATCTTCATACTCATTTTGTACTCATGCTTATATTGATCTCACACTCAGTGTAATCTGTGTCTTAACATTTACTAGACCCTCATATGCATTATGAGCTCATCATACCCATTAGGACTTTACAAGCGTAGTGATTTTCCACCACTAAATACTGTTGCTTTATACCCCCATTAGAAGCTCATGCCCATTGTGACTTCACACCCATTGATACCTCACAGCCATGAGGACCTCAGAAACACGAGCATTGCACACACTGTGGCTAACACTCTTTGATATCTGACAGTGTCTACCTCACAGCCATTGTGACTTCACACTCTCAGAAATTCACAATAACTATACCTAATGTGACCACATCACGACTGAGAACAGTTTCTCATTGTGACATATTCATTATACAATAACACCAACTATGATTTCACAGCTCTATTATGTAATCACAGCCATTGTGACCTCACACTCATTATAACTTCATGTCCATTTGGCTACACATAAATTGTGACCTCATATCAGTTAGGACCTTAGCCCACTGTGAACTCAAACTCACTGTGTCCTCACATTCACTGTCCCCTCACACCCATTAGGCACATATTCACTGTCACATCACAATGATTAGGACCCCAATTCATTGTGAACTCATACCCCCTGTGACCTCACATCTGTCAGGACCGCCTAATGAAGTAGGGAGGCTGAGTTTAAGTCACTTCTTGCAGCTGTCCTAGTGCTTCTTGCTCTGTGGAGGTAATTCTCCACTCAGTGATGAAAATCAAGAGGTGAGAGAAGCAATTCATTGAATGCAGGTTCCCAGAACAAGGTGAGCTAGGAGGACTCAGCTTCAGAGAAGTGCAGATGTCATAGCCTTAGGAAAGATTTGCATGTAGAGAACGCTCTGATTCTGCCTTAACTTCCTAAATGGTTTGAATCACCCACTGCTGAATGGCATCTAAGTATACCCTATATAGAAGGTTAGGGCCTATCTTCCCTAGATGGAAAAGTTCTGTTGGTACTTGGCATGTCCACTTAGGATCTGCCATCATGTTTTCATGGTGGGGGAATGTGAAGTCCCTCCCATCACATGACGGGCGTACTTGATAGGTTACTAAACCTGTCAGTCCAGAGCCTGAGACTGGAAGTTTCCTGTGAATGTGCCCCATGACCTGAACCTATTTAAGCTCCACCAGGTCAGGGACCATTACAACATGCTACATGTCTCCATGCTCGTGTCCTTTCCTAGCTCTTCTCCCAGTTCAATTCTCCACTGGAGCTGAATTAGTCTTTCTCTCCTCTCTGGCCTTCATATCTCAGTTTCCTGACCATGTTAGGTGTATTTTCTGACTGATGGTCTTTGAGACAGGCATCCACCATGCAGTTACTAGCCTTTTCATAAAGACTCCAAGATTTTATCTCTCAAAATGTGGCTTCTCTATTTTCTCACCTTACATTACTATTGTGACATCACATTATTTAGGATCTCGCAAGCATTGTAATCTCATACTCATTGTGCATAAATATTAGGACCTCATGCCTATAACAACATCACATGTATTCCAATCACAAATCTTCCGTTTGGATTTGACACCCACTCTGACACCCCTTATTTGTCTGTTAGGACTTCGTGGCCATTTTGAAATCAAGCCCATTGTCACTTCACTCTTTTCATTAAGACCTCAAACCCATTTCACCACACGGGCATGGTGGGGGGGGGGGGCTAATACTCATTGTGACCTCAGACTTATTTGTATTTAAAAGCCATTAGAACTTCATGCAACTATTATGATCTCACGGCCACTCTGACCTCACACCTACAAGGACCTCATACACTCTGGGCACTTCACATTTTGACCTCCTGCCTATTAGACAATCATACCCATTGTGAACAGAGACCCAATATCACTTTATACCAAAAAGTCCTCAGATCCAAATGTGACCTCATGAATATTGTGACCACATTGCTCCAATTACTACCTTGTTGTGATCATTATGACCTCCCACATATTTTGACCTCATATTCCATTAGTGTCTCACATCCATTTGGACCTCATGCTCATTGTGACCACAAAACGATTTTGACACTACAACCAATAGTACCTTACTATCATTGGGTCTTACACTCTCAAAATATTACACCCATTTTGTCATTTTTCCCATTGTGAAGTACATATCCATTAGGCATATACCTATTATGAAGCCCACTTTGTGACACCACACTCACTGTGACCTACACTTATTTTGACATTCTATCCATTATGACCTCGCACGCACAATGATCTCACAGTCATAGGATCTCACATCCATTGTTTCTTCATTCCCATGTGGTTTCATGCCCATTTTGACCACATTCATGCTTCACTCCCATGGAGACGCCACATTCACTGTGACTTCATGAATATTAGGACCTCCCACCCCTTAGGATATCATACCCAGAGTGACCTTGTGCCCATTGTGGCTTCACATAAACAAATACCTGAAAACCATTGTGAAATCACACTCATTGTGACTTCACACACATAAGTCTCATTAAGATATCATACCCATACGCTCCTTTGGACCTGACACCCACATGATATTACCTAGTAAGATATATTCCAATTGTGACCTTATACCATATACTATTAGGACCAATACCCATTGGGACCACAAACCCATTGGGACCACACCTATTGTGACTTCATGCCCATTAGAAATTCCACACCCATTTTGACCTTATGCCCATTGGGACCTCATATACCTGATAGGACCTCATGCATAATGACCTACACCCACCAGGTCCTAATGGCCATTATGAGGGCATGTATGACCTTACACCCACTGTTATACTGTCACACACATTGTCACTTCAAACCTGTTATGACCACAAGCCTGTTGGGACCACACACAGAGTTCAACCGTATTCCCATTATGACATAAAATAACAACATATTATTTCCTCACAACAATTAGGACCTCACAATCATTAGGACTATTACCTACTGTGATCTAAAACACATTAGTACCTGACATCCATTGTTGCTTCATATTTCTTATCAGGAACAAACACATTTTTTTCTTCATAGCCATTAGGATCACGTGCTCATTAGGATCTAACACTCATTGTGACTTCATACCCATGTGACTTCACACCCAGTAGCTGCTAAGCCTATTTGTTCTCACTCATTGTGATCTCATATCCATTAGGACTATAACCCCACTGACCTTAGGCTTATTAGGATCTTATTCTCACTGTGGATTCACACATACAATTAGGACCTGACAGCCATTGTGACCTCAAAACTATAGTAACAGCATATTCACTGTATACTTATTAGATCCTCACACCCCTGTGTGTGAAGACACACACAAATAAGAACCTGATACAACTTTTGACCACATATTCTTTGTGATCTCATGGTCATTAGACCTTACAAATATAAGGACCTTACACACCCAGTAGGATCTAATGCCCATCATAACCTCATACCCAGTGTGTCATCACGCAGATTTGGACCTCATACCCATTGTGACGTCACACACTCTATATCCTGACAACCATTATATACCCTCTGTGAATTAACAACACATCATCTAAGATATATACCCTCTGTAACCTTGGGTTCTATTAGGACCTCACATGCATTATGAATTCACAACTATTATGACCTCATCCAACTGTGGCCTCACATCATTGTGACTCATATCAATTATGACAAAACTCATTAGGCCTTCATACACTTTTGACTCCACACCAATTAGAAATTCACACTTATTATATCCTTTTACCTTTTGTGATCTCACAACTGTCAGGATCTCTGCCTAATCAAATCTCACACCTATTTCCATCACCATTATAACCTCTTGCCAAACATGTTCTGCCACCATTTGGACCTTTCCCATTATGACATTCCTCACTCCCATTAAGGCCAGAAAATTCGTTGGGATCTCACACTCATTAGAACCTCACTCATTGTGACTATGCCCATATGGGTTCATACCTCTGTTATAAATGACCAATAGAACTTCCCCCATTGTGACTTCACACACCCCTTGAGAATTCACAGACATTAGACCCCATAGTCATTGCACCTTACACCATTAGGCCCTAGTAACCATTGTGACCTCTCACTTATTGTGACCACTCCCCTCTGAATTTATACTCCTATTAGAACTTCATACTCATTTTGTACTCATGCTTACATTGATCTCACACCCAGTGTAATCTGTGTCTTAACATTTACTAGACCCTCATATGCATTATGACCTCATACCCATTAGGCTTTTACAAGCATAGTGATCTCACGCCCTTAAATATAGTTGCTTTATACCCCTACTAGAAGCTCATGCCCATTGTGACTTCACACCCATTGATACCTCACAGCCATGAGGACCTCAGAAACAAGGACACTGCACACAATGTGGCTCACACCATTTCAGATATCAAAGTTTGTACCTCACAGACATTGTGACTGCACAGGCTCATTAGAACTTCACAATTACTATACCTAATGTGACTTAATCACTACTGGGAACAGTTTCTCATTGTGACATGTTCATTATAAACTAATACCAACTATGATTTCATAGCTCTATTATAACTCACCCCTTGTGATCTTGCAAACATTATAACTTCATTCCCATTTGGCTTCACATCAATTGTGACCTCAGTTAGGATCAGTTAGGATCTTGGCCTACTGTGAGCTCAAACACACTATGTCCTCACATTCACTGTCCCTTCACACCCATTAGACATGTCTTCACAATGATTAGGACCCCAATTCATTGTGAACTCACACCCCTTGTGAAATCACATCTGTCAGGACCGCCTAATGAGGTAGGGAGGCTGAGTCTAAATCACTTCTTTCAGCTATCCTAGTGCCCCTTGCTGGGTGGATCGAATTCTCCACTCAGTGATGAAAAGACTAGAAGGGAGAGAGGCAATTCATTGAACGCAGGTACCCAGCTCAAGGTAAGCTAGGAGGCCTCTGCTTCAGAGAAGTTCATATGTCATAGCCTTAGGAAAGCTTTGCATGTAGAGAACGCTCTGATTCTGCCTGAACTTCCTAAATGGCTTGAATCACACACCTTTGAGTGGCCTCTAATTATACCCAATATGGAAGGTTGGGGCCTATCTTCCCTAGGAGCAATAGTTCTGCTGGCACTTGACCATGTCCATTTAAGATCTGGCATCATGTTTTCATGGTGGGGAAAGGTGAAGTCCCTCCCCTCATATGATGGGCGTACTTGATTGGTTACTATTAGTATTTGGACCTGTCAGTCCAGAGCATAAGAATGGGAGTTTCCTGTGACCCTGCACCTTGACATGACCATATTTAAGCCCCAACCAGCTCATGGGCCATTTCACCGGGCTACATTTCTCCATGCTCAAGTCCTGTCTCCCGCATCTTCTCCCAGGTCAGTTCTCCACTGGAGTTGAATTAGTCTTGCTCTCCTCTCTGCCCTCATGGCTCAGTTTTCTGACAATGTTAGGTGTATTTTCTGACTGCTGGTCTTTGAGACAAGAATCCTCCACGCAGTTGCCAGCCTTTAATAAAGACTCAAAGATGTTATCAATCAAAATGTGGCTTCCCTATTTTCTTACCTTACAATACTATTGTGACATCACAGCATTTAGGATCTCGCACACATTGTAATCTAATACTCGTTGTGCCTAAACATTAGGACCTCAGGCCTATAACAACAGCACATATATTCTGAGCTCACATCTTCCCTTTGGATTTGGCCGTACTTTGACACCCCTTGTATGCCTAGTAGAAATTCATGGCCATTTTGATATCATGCCCATTGTCACTGCACTCTTCTCATTAAGACCTCAAGTCCATTTTACCTCACAGCCATGGTGGGTGGGGGTTCTCATACTCATTATGATATCAGACTCATTTTTATTTAACAGCCATTAGAACTTCATGGCACTATTAAGATCTCACACCCAGTCTGACCTCAAGCCTACAAGAACCTCATAACCTATGGGTCATTCACATTTTGACCTCCTGCCTATTAGACAGACAATCAAACCATTGGGACCACAGACCCAAAAGTCCAAAAAGACCTCAGATCCATTGTGAATTCATGAAAACTGTGACCAAATAAGGTTCAATGAGGACCTTGTTGTGATCATTGTGACCTCACAAATATTTTGACCTCATATCCCATTAGGGTCTCACATCCATTTGGACCTCATGCTCATTGTGACCACAAGTCCATTGTGACACTACAACAAATAAGACCTCACTATCATTGGGTCTTCCACTCTCAGAATGTCACACCCATTTTGTCCTCTTTCCCATTGTGAAGTACATAACCATTAGGCATATGCCTGTTATGAAACACACTTTGTGACATCACACACACTGTGAACTCACACTTATTTCTACCTTCCATCCATTATGACCTCACACCCACGATGACCTCACAAACATAGGATCTCACATATATTTTGTCTTCATGCCCATGTGGTTTCATGCCCATTTTGACTACATTCCACATTCCTGCTTCACTCCCATGATGACCACACATTCACTGTGACTTCATGCATATTAGGACCTCCCACCGCTTAGGATATCATACCCAGAGTGACCTTGTGCCCATTGTGGCTTCACATCAACTAATATCTATCACCCATTGTGACCTCACACACATAATAGATTCACTCATCAGAATATTATACCTATATCCTCAATTGGACCTGCCACCCAAAATGATATTACTTATTAAGATTCATTCCAATTTTGACCATATACCTATTAGGACCTAATACCCATTGGGACCACAAACCCATTGGGACCACATGCACATTAGAAACTCACACTCATTGTGACCTCATGCCCCATAGAAATTCCACACCCATTTTGACCTCATGCCTATTTACCTACACCCACCAGGGCCTATTGCCCATCATCACAGCCTGTATGACCTTATATGTACTGTTTCACTGTCACACCCATTGTAATTTCAAACCAGTTATGACCACAAGGCTGTGGGGATCACACAACCAGTGCAACCTTATGCCCATTATGACCTAAGATATGTACTTAATGGTACCTCATACACTGTATGACTTCACACTCATTAGGACTAATGGCCACTATGATCTCAAACGCATTAGGACCTGACATCCATTGTGGCTTCATACTTCTCTACAGGAACATACACATTTTTTACTTCATACTTTTAGGATCATATGTGCATTAGCATCAAATACTCATTGCGACTTTATTCCCTTGTGACCTCACACCCATTAGCAGCTAAGCCTATTTGATCTCACTCATTGTGATTTCATATCTATTATCACTACAACCCCATGGACTGCAGGTTATTAGGATATAATTTTCATTGTGGATTCATACACAACGTTAGGACCTGACAGCCATTGTGACCTCACAACTATTATGACTGCATATTCACTGTCAACTTATTAGATCCTCACATCCCTGTGTGTGAAGACACACAGCAATAAGAACCTTACACAACTTTTGACCTCATATTCATTGTGACCTCATATTCATTAGACATTACAAATATTAGGATATTACACAACCAGTAGGATTTCATGCCCATTGTAACCTCATAACCAGTGTGTCATCATGCAGATTTGGACCTCATACCCATTGTGACCTCACACACACTATATCCTCACACCAACTATATACCCTCTGTTACTTAACATCACATCATCTAAGATCTAAACCCTCTGCATCTCTGGTTCTATTGGGACCTTTCCTGCATAAAGTATTCACATCTATCATGACCTCATTCACCTGCAGCTTCACATCATTGTGATTTCACATTCACTATAACATTACACACAATAGGACCACATTCTCATTGTGAACTCACACCCATTATCATCTCACATACATTACACCTCATATACATTGTGACTTCTTAACATTATGATCTCTCATCCATTAGGGCTACACACCTTTTGACCTCAAGGCAACTAGTACTTCACAACAGTGGTGAACTTACCTCACTAAAACTTCACCCCCAGTCTAACCTCACACCCATTATTATTCCATTCCCAGTATGAACCCAACTCCATTAGGACATATGTCCATTCTGATCTAGTGCCCACTGTGATCCCACCTAAACAAGGAGTGTGATCAGTTGTGATCTCTCATTTATTGGGACCACTTCATCACTAAAAACTTGTGCCCATTAATAGTTTGACTTTAAACATTTCTTTGGATGTCACATTCATTTTGACCTACTACCCACATTAGAAGCTCACACCATTGTGACCTCATGCCCATTGTGATCATGGAACTTGCATTAGGCTCTCAAGTCCAATGACCTCCTACCCACTGTAAAATCATATTCCTCATTAGGACCTCTCATCCATGAAAAATCTTATGATATTTATGACCTCATATCCATTTTAACCTCAAATACATTAGGCTCTCACACCAGTTGGGATATCACACTCATTGTGCCTTCAGTCTCAATGTGACCTCACATTCAATATTCATAGTCATTGTACCCACATTCCCCATTAGATCCCTACACCCATTTTCACTAATGCTCAATATGACCCCACAACAATTGTGACTTTACACTAATTCTGCCTTGAATCTGACTGTAACCTCACATTCAATGTTCCTATTCATTTTTGAATCATATCCCATTAGAACCTAAACATATTTTCACTCATGCTCATAATGACCACACTCCAATTGTGACCTCACACTCATTGTGCCTTCAGTTTCACTGTGAACCCACATTCATTATTTTATTTTATTTTTTTTTGGCCAGTCGTGGGCCTTGGACTCAGGGCCTGAGCACTGTCCCTGGCTTCTTCCCGCTCAAGGCTAGCACTCCGCCACTTGAGCCACAGCGCCGCTTCTGGCCGTTTTTTTTTTTTCTGTATATGTGGTGCTGGGGAATCGAACCTAGGGCCTCGTGTATCCGAGGCAGGCACTCTTGCCACTAGGCTATCTCCCCAGCCCCACATTCATTATTTATATAGTGATCTCACACCTCTACTAGGAACTCATATCTACTGTGACATCATGCTCATTAGAATCTCATACTCACTGTGACAGGCCACTGAGATATGACATCTACTATAAATTCATGCTAATTAGGACTCATACCATTGTGACCTCACAAACATTATGACCTCCTTTCCATAGTGTCTTCACACCAATTATGGTTTTACATCTATTAGAATTTCATGCCCATTGTGACCTTATGTCTCTTGTGGCTCCATTAAGTTCAGGCACATTGTAACCTTGTACAATTTGTGAACTCACTCTCATTATAAGTTAACACAAATTAGAACCTCACACCCATTGTAACCACACACCAATTTAGACTTCATATCTGTTATGACCTCATGACCATTGAGAAGAAACACTTGTTAGTACCGTTGCCGATTTGTACCTCATGTATACTGTGACCTCACCCAAATTATGATCTAACACTCATTGTAGCCTAACACACATTAGGACCTCACACCCCTATTAATACCTCAGGCCCATGTTAAATCACACTGGTTAGAACCTCATACCCCTTGTAATCTCATGCCAATTGTAATATCACACCCCCCATTAGCATTGTGTCCTTACGCTGTATAGGACCTCGCATCCAATGTGCCTTCATGACAATGTGATGTCACAACTCATACACACCCTCAATTAATAGCATAGGCCCATTGTGGACTAAAACAAATTAGGAACCCACACTTGTTGTGATCTCATATCCACTGTGACTTCATGCATATTACCCATTTGGACCTCATATTTACAGTGACCTTATGCATATCGAGAGCATGCACAGCCCTTTTTGACCTTAGCCTCAACCATGATCTCATACCCTCTAAAACCTTAGGACCTTGTCCTATTGTCACAACTCCTTGGGATCTTATGAACATCTAGAATTACACTCATTGTGGTCTCACACTCCCTAGTAGGAACTCATAATCACTGGTAACTCAAACTCACTAACACCTAACACCTCATCAGCATCACATGCCAATCATGACCACATGCCCATTGTAAGCAACCACTCATTAGGATCTCATGGTTGGTGAGAACTTCTACCCATTGTTATACTTTTGAAGACCTCAAACCTCATACCCATTGTGACCTCACATCCACGAAAACCTTAAACCCATTCTATTCTTAACCAGACTGCACTGTCACACCAATTAAGACTACACACTGTAATCTCACACTAATTATGATGTCACATTCATTTGTGAACTCATGACCATTAACATCTCACACTCATTAAGACAGCATGTATGACCTTATACCAACTGCTACACGGTCACAAGCACTGTCATTTTAAACCAGTTATGATCACAAGCCTGTTGGGACCACACATCCACTGCAACCTTAAACTCATTATGACCTAAGATACCTACTTATTGTGACCTCCCAACTTTTAGAACCTCACAATTGTAAGGACTAATACCCACTGTGATATCAAACCAATTAGGACCTGACATCTGTTGTGGCTGCATACTTCTCATCAGGAACATATATGTTTTTTACCTCATACCCATTAGGATCACATGCTCATTAGGATATAACAATCATTGTGACTTCATACACATATGATCTCACACACAGTAACAGCTGAGCCTATTTGATCTCACTCTTTGTGATCTCATATCCATTAGGACTACAACCCCACTGACCTCAGGCTTATTAGGATCTTATTCCCACTGTGGATTCATACACACCATTGGGAACTGACAAGCTTTGTGAGCTCACAACTATTGTGACAGCATATTCACTGTGCACTTATTAGATCCTCACACCCCTGTGTGTGAAGACACACAGCAATAAGAACCTTATACAACTTTTACCCTCATATTTGTTGTGATCTCATACTCATTTGACCTTACAAAGATTAGGATCTTTCACATCCTTTAGGATCTCATGCCCATTGTAACCTCATACCAAGTATGTCATCATGCAGATTTGCACCTCATACCCATTGTGACCTCACACCCACTATATTCTCACGCCCACTATATACCCTCTGTGAGTTAGGATCACATCATCTAAGATCTAAACCCTCTGTAACTTTGGGTTCTATTAGGACCTCACCTGTATTATGAATTCAAATCTATTATGACCTCATTCACCTGTGGCCTCACTATATTGTGACTCCACATTCACTATGACATTACACCCAATATGACCATATTCTAATTGTGAACTCACACTCATTATGATCTCACAGACATTACACCTTATATTCATTATGACCTTATAACATTATGATCTCTCATCCAGTTGGGCTACTTACTATTTGATCTCAAGCAAACTAGTACTTCATACCAGTGGTGAACTTACCCCACTGAAACTTTGCCCCCATTCTAATCTCACACCCATTATAATTCTATTCCCAATATCAACCCAACTGCATTAGAACCTATGACCATTCTCATCTCATGCCCACTGTGATCTCACCTCAATAAGGATTGTGATGAGTTGTGATCTCTCATTTATTGGGACCTCATCATCAGTAATAACTCATGCCCATTAATAGTTTGACCTTAAACATTTCTTTTTTAACTCACCATCATTTTGATCAAGTACCCTCATTAGAAGCTCACACCATGGTGACCTCATGCCCATTGTGATCATCAAACTTCGACTAGGCTTTCATGTCCAATGACCTCCTACTCCCTGTAACCTCACATTCCTCATTAGGATTTCTCAGCCATGAAAATGTTATTACATTTATGACCTCATATTCATTTTGACCTCACATACCTTAGGCTCTCACACCAGTTGTGAACTCACACTCATTGTGCCTTCAATCTCACTGTGACCTCACAGTCAATATTCATATTGGTTGTACCCTCATACCCCAAAAGTATCCTACATCTACGTTCCCTCAAAGTCATTGTGACCCCACACCAATTGTGTCCTCACACTCATTGTTCCTTCAATCTCACTGTGAACTCACATTCAATATTTATATAGTTATGTCACACCTCCATTGGGACCTCATATCTACTGTTACATCATGCTCATTAGAATTGCATACTCAATATTACCTCAGTCCACTGAGATCTGACATCTACTATCACTTCATGCTTATTAGGACTCACACCATTGTGACCTTACAACCATTTGGAGTTTCTTTCCATAGTGTCTTTACACCAATTATGGCTTTACATTGATTAGAATTTCATGCCCATTGTGACATAACAACTATTGTGACTCCATGAACTTCATGCACATTGTAACTTTATGCAATTTGTGAATTCACTCTCATTATGACTTGACACAAATTAGAACCTCGAACACATTGTGACCACACAAAAATTGTGACTTCACATTTGTTAGGACCTCATGCCCATTGAGAACTAACACTTGCTAGTACCTTTGCCAGTTAGGACATCATAAATATTGTGACCTCACACAAATTATGACCTAACACTCATTGTAGCCTAACACACATTAGGACTTCACACCCCTATTAATACCTCAGGCCCAAGTTACCTCACACTGGTTAGAACCTCATACCCTATGTAATCTCACACCCATTATGATATCACACCCCCGTTAGCATTTTTCCTTACTTTGGATAGTACCTTGCACCCAATGTGACTTCATGACAATGTAATATCACACTTAGTGATTTTCAAAAGTTACTGGGAAACATTAACTCATCCCTACTTATGTTTTACATAATCTATTCTCCATTCTTTTAGAAGATTTGGCTTTAAATCGCCCTCGTAAATTGACTAGTGAGGCACATCAGGAATTACTTTTAGTAGAAAAATCCCCGACTTTATCTGCCCCTATTGGGTTATTAACTCTACTTACCAAAAAACTACCCCACAGGTGTGCTAGCAAGTACAACAAACCTTTGAAATGGATATATACCAGGCCCACATTCTCTAAAATGACCAGTTTTATCATCATGCAAGGCCATAAAAGGTGCCTGCAATTCAGCAAGAAAGACACCCACTTCATTATCATCCCTATACCTAAACAGCAATTCAAATTTGCATTACAAACCTCTTATCTTCTTCCTCTGGCCTTGAGTGGCTTTACTGGAGAAATTTTATACCATTTACCCTCTAGTCCTTTATGGCAATCCTTTCAAAACCAAATTTATATTGTTGATAATATTTAACTTTCTCAGCCCATTCTAAATACTCCAAATGTCTTTATAGATGGCATGAAATATAACAAATGTACATTTTGGATAAAAGATAAATATCAAGTTTTTCTCATTTCCTGGCAATCAGCACAACAAAATGACTTATAGGCTATTATACATTAAAACAATTACAAAGCCTTTTTTGCCAAAAACACCACTCCCTGTATGTAATTCACATTCATGCTCATTCTAATTTGCCAGGTCCTATAGCATATGGTAATTCTCCAGTAGATGCTTTTGTTTCTTTTGCTCCCGCAAAAGAACATGCTATCTTTAAAATCTCATAATATCTTGCATGAATGAAATATAATCCTCAAGGTCAAGGTGTAGTAAAATGAGCTCAAAAAATAAGAAAGGCGGAATATGGATAGTACTGAGAGATATGAGACTTCTATGAAAAGTATTTATGAAGTAGCCCAAGCCATTATTGAGGAAGTAATATTTGTTCTTCATTTATTTGTACCTAATTTTTAAAATTCGCCTCTAGGAGATACAATGGCCAGAGCGGAGCACCACTTCTTAGCCCTGACTTTGTTAAACAAGCCACAGTCTGTCTGTACTTGATTGGCTGTGGGACTAGATTGTGTTACAGGGGAGATAATAACCCAGGGGTTAGGGTATGCTTAAGTTTCTACAGAAGACAGCCCATCTTTCTAGCACCTGCTCCAGTTGATCCAGCAACAAACACCAACCTGTGCATCAAGACCAGGGTGAGACATCCTCATCCAAATCATGGGGCCATGCTAATAGACAGGTGTGCACTGATAATCTGTAGGGACTACATCAAAGATAATGTATTGGGCCTATATTTCTAAACCTCCTTTATTACGTCCATATTTATGGACAGAAGGCCCTGTCTCTGTCTTTACATCTATTCCTGAACTACTCTCCCCCTTATGGGTCTGGCATTCCAGTCTTTCCCAGGGAAGAAGGACGATCTTTTAACTGCTCTTATTCTCAGTTCTCTAAGGCTATCTGTCTAGGCCGTTCTTCATGTTATCCTTTTAAATATTAATATTGAATTCAACATGGAGGTTCATATAATTCCAGTAGAACTCGGCTGGTTAGACTGTCTTCTTGGTCTGTGGGATCTCATACCTATAAGTTAGACAATTATCCTAGTCCTGCTGGCCTCCTAAATGTGACATTTTTACTCATCTGAACCTGAATTTTACTGAAAGGCATTGGAAAACTTGTCAAGGAATTTTCTGAACTATTTGGAATACATCCCAACATACTTGGTATGATTGGGGACCTTTTGGTGTGCGGTTACAATGCTGCACTGAATATAACCCATCTTTTGATCCTACTTTATCTATGAACATGTCCAACTCCATGTCTGCTAAACAGCTTTTAGGATGGTTTGGAGCAGGCCTTAGTAACCCCTGGCCTGGCCTTGCCCGTGCAAACAGGCTATTTCCTCCCTAGCATTATTTGTGGAAATTAGCCACCTCTCAGGCCCCTGTATTGTTGGCCTGGAAAATCCTAGCCTTATTAAAACGGTCTGATTACTAAAACTTAATTGCCCTGGCAAAATTACCCAAGGATCATTGATTGTCTAAAGCTGTTTTGACATTCAGTGGGATACCAGCTTGCAAAAGCCAGTGTACTTAAACAAAATGAATGTGAGGTCCAAAGAAATGTTTAAGGTCAAACTACTAATGGGCATGAGTTATTAATGGTGATGTGGTACCAATAAATGAGAGATCACAACTCATCACAATCCTTATTGAGGTGAGATCACAGTGGACATGAGATAAGAAGGGTCTGGGTTCATACTGGGAATGGAAGAATAACGGGTGTGAGATTACAATGGGGGTGAAGTTTCAGTGGGGTAAGTTGACCACTGGTGTGAAGTCCTAGTTTGCTTGAGGACAAATGGTGTGTAGCCCTAATGGATGAGAGATTATAATGTTATTAAGTCACAATGTATATGATGTGTAATGTAAGTGAGATCATAATGGTTGTGAGTTAACAGTTAGAATGTGGTCCTATTGGGTGTAATGTCATAGTGAATGTGGAGTCACAATTATGTGAAGCCACAAGTGAATGAGGTCATAAAAGGTGTGCGTTCATAATGCAGGTGATGTCCGAATAGAACCCATGGTTACAGAGGGTTTAGATCTTAGATGATGTGATGTTAAGTCACAAAGTATATATAATGGGTGTGAGGAGTCCGTGTATGTGAGGTCACAATGGGTATGAGGTCCAAATATCTTTGATGACACCCTGGGTATGTGGTTACAATGGGCATGAGATCCTACTGGGTGTGTAAGATCCTAATATTTGTAAGGTCTCATGAGTATGAGATCACAATGAATATGAGGACAAAAGATGTATAAGGTTCTTATTGCCATGTGTCTTCACACACTGGATGTAAGGCTCTAATAAGTGTGCAGTGAATATGCTGTCACAATAGTTGTGAGGTCACAATGGCTGTCAGGTCCTGTTGGAGAGTGTGGGAATCGACAATGAGAATAAGATCCTACTTATCCTGTGGTCAGTAAGGTTGTAGTCTTAATGGATATGAGATCATAATGAGTGAGATCAAATAGGCTTAACTGCTACTGGGTGTGAAGTAACATGGGTATGAAGTTACAATAAGAGTTAGATCATGATGAATACATGATCCTAATGAGTATGCCGAAAAAAAATGTGTATGTTCCTGATAAGAGGTATAAAGCCACAATGGATGTCAGGTATTAGTGGGTTTGAGATCACAGTGGGCATAAGTCCTAATGGCTATGAGGTCCTAAAAGGTGTGAGGCCACAATAAGTAGGTATCTTAGGTCATAATGGGCATAAGGTGGAAGTGGGTGTGTGGTCCAAACAGGCTTGTGGTCATAAGTGGTTTGAAATGACAATGGGTATGACAGTGAAACAGCAGGTGTAAGGTCATACATGCTATGATAATGTCCATTAGGCCACGGTGGATGTGGGCCAATAGACATGAGGTCCTATCAGGTATTTGAGGTCCCAAAAGACATGAGGTCAAAATGGGTGTCCTACTCTTCCCTATCTCTCATCCTACCTGGGGATTCAAACCGTGGGCTTCAGGAATCCTAGGCAAGTGCTCTAACACTGAGCTACCTTTCTTTCCCTGACTTTCAGTATTCTCTTATCCTACTTCGCCTCCTCTTTCTATGCCATCACCACTTTCCTTCCCCTCCCTTTCTTCTCATCCAGCTGCTCCCTCTCTTCAGTGTTGAAGAATCCAAGGCTTTGGGATAAAGATGCACTAATTTTGTCATTTATTTACACTCCCTGCACACACAGCTTCTCTGAAATGTGATTTTATTTCAATTCAACTTAAAGTACACTTTTGCAAAAGTGATATATTTTTGGAAAGTTGCCTTCTGACCTCTAAAATTTGATAAGCCAAATGAAAATACAATATTCTAAAATGGTATAATAACAGTAGATAGATAAGCCTCATTTGTCCAACTCAAGTGGATAATGATATTTTTATTCATGCCAAGGGACCAGGAAGACCCTTCTAAAATGGGGCAGTTGGAAGGGTACAGGCAGCCTAGGGCCTGGTTCAAACCGTTGGCAAACCTTAGTCTCGGAATAAATTGAAATTGAAAGTACTCCTGGCTTAAACTGGAAAAAGACAATCAGGCCACCCGGTGGGCTAAGAGATCAGAAAACCACCTTCTTTCCCCAGCTGAAGGTATTCAAAAGGTAAAGTGAGAATTTTAAATGCTCTAGTCAAAACTTGGCTAAAGACTCCAGTCAAGTACTGGGTGGGCTCAATTTAGCCAGGGGACCCCCCTCTCAGCTTTCTTCAACCAAAATCTATTTGGTGTACTAAAATGAGGCCACAGAGTGCTAAGGTCATTTGTTAAAAAAAGTTTTGTCTTAAATCTTGGTGGTTTGCAAGATTGGCAAAATACCTCTTGCCACTGGAAAAAGTATGGCCCATATTTATTTTTCCCGCTTTAGGATCTTTTGTGCAAATGTATGCGAGTGTGTGCATGTGAGTATGAATATATTCAAGATTAAAACTGTCAATATGATGTCAAAATGGTTGAGTTTCAGTTCAAATTCCAAAAAGGTCATTACGTTTGGGTGTTCCCAAATGTTTTTAAAAAATTTTGTATTGCTTTAAAAAGGAATTATAGTTTAAACAAAACATTTCTTTAATTTGCAGTAGCAAAATATTGGTATCTTAATATGTTATGCTGTTTGCACTTTAATCAAGTTACCTAGCTTAGCATAAGGCATCAGGAATTTTAAGTTTATTTCCTCCACTGTTTACAAATTTGGGGATAAATGTCAGAAATGTGAATATTAATGTTTATCACTGTTAAATAACTGCTTCTGGTTTCTCAGTCAGAGATCAAGAGGAAAGAACAGGAAAACTTAGGATGGGCCTATGTTCCTATCTTCGGGGTTGAGAGGTGAATTGGCAAGGGTGCAGCTTAGCTGGTCCATGCATGGTGAGGCAGGCCCAAGCAGGGAGTCCACCCATGGGGGAAAAAGGGTAAGCTGCAACAAAGGCAGTTCATCAAGTCCTAAGGATTCGGTTGGGTATATGCCCATTCTGTAGGACAGGCCAATGGAGGTCTATTGTTGCTGACCCTTGCTGATGGACATTAGAAACCTGGGGGTAAAATGGGCAATGTGATGATTTGTTTGGTATTTCTAAAACTGCCCGTCAAGATGTAGTAAAAAATGGAAAAGTTTTAAAAAGAGGGTTAAAAAGTTTATTTGTATGATATAAGTTGATTTCTGTGCTATTTTTCAATTTGGATGTATATTTTAAGTAAAGATAATAAGTCTGGATCCTTGTGTTTGTAATTCTGGTCCTTGTAATTATTGCATAAAGATTCTTGATAATTCTTGATAAGGATTCTTAGAAGGGAACTATGATTACAATACATTACATGATTATAATACATTATACTACATCTGAAATGCAGTTATAGCTTGGCTTGAATTTGAGGTATTTCCTACTAGGTGATTATTCTTGGCTTAAAATTTTTCTTCTCATACATTTGAAGTCATTCCTTAGTCTTCTTTTTTTAAACATTTTATTTCATTGCAAACATGATTACAGAGGGTTAACAGTTACAAAAGGTAATGAGTATCATGGGAAATGCCCCAGGGGAGCTAGTGGCTATCGATGTAGGGCCACGCATGCCTGGAACTCTGCTACAAACAGCAAAGTCACTACATGCTCTTGGGCAAACCCAATGGGTATTAAGGCCTGAGTTGGCTCTGCCCCAATTCTGTGCCTCCTGGGAAGTCCCTACTCAGAAGAGTCACTATGTAAAGGTGTCTGTTACCTACTGGTTGTTGATTACATCATATACTGGGTGATTCGCCTA
Organism: Perognathus longimembris pacificus; assembly: GCF_023159225.1. NCBI lineage: Eukaryota > Metazoa > Chordata > Mammalia > Rodentia > Heteromyidae > Perognathus > Perognathus longimembris. Next base: position 50,676,150 of record NC_063178.1, on the reverse strand, counting down.
TATAGGCTTTGAAACTGAGCAATAAACTAGATCTGTACCTTGCGTCTTGTCTCTGGAGTCTGTCTCACCCAGGCCCTCCTTCTTCGGTGACTCCATCTCCACTTGTCCCCCAAGCCACTGCCCAGCAGCAACTGCAGCAACTGTAACAGAGTATATTTCTTTTCAAATACTGTTATGCCGCCCCCTCTTTTCCCACTTTTCCTTGTGCCTGAGTAGCTTCCACACAAGTTGTAAAGTTCAATTCCACTAAAATATCTTGTGAGTATCATTGTTGCATTGGTTCACCCTTTGTCCTATGTCTCAGCATTCTTTACTTCCTCAAATTAGATAAACATATATGCAACACACAGGGCACCAAATAAATAAATAAACAAACAAACAACAGTGACAATAGGTGATAAACCAAATGGGGAAAAATGAAAGGAAATAGACATCATTTTACACAGTACCAAAAAAGAGAGCAAAAAAAAAAAGCCCCTTGTTTTTAATCTTAGAGCTCATTTCAATTAGCATCATTTTATATGGTCATAGGTATATAGCTATTGAGCTATTGTGATCCTTTGTTAGGACTATCCTAGGCATATACCAATCATTGCAATAGAAGGAAGCCATGGAGTCTGTGTTTCTTTGGTTCTGGCCTACTTCACTTAATAACATTTTTTCCAAGTCTTTCCATTTCCTTATGAGTTGGGTGATGTCATTCTTTCTGATGGAAACAAAGAATTCCATTGTGTATACACTCCACAATTGCTTGATCCATTCATCATCCACTGAGGAGAATATTGACTGGTTCCATATCTTGGTAATGCTATGGTAAATAATGCTGCAGTGAACATAGCTGTTTGTGATCATTTGGGTAAATGCCCAGGAGTGGGGTTGCTGGGTTACAGGAGAGCTTTCTGTTTAGTGTTTTGAGGATTCTCCATTATTCTTTCCAGAGTGGTTGAACAAGTTTGCACTCCCACCAACAGTGTAGCAGATTTCCCTTTTGAACACACCCCTGCCAGCATCTATTATTATTTGTGTTCTTCATAATGGCCTTTGTTACAGGGGTAAGGTGGAATCTCAATGTAGTTTTTTTTTTTAAGTTTTTATTATCAAACTGATGTACAGAGAGGTTACAGTTTCATACATTAGGCATTGGATACATTTCTTGTACTGTTTGTTACCTTGTCCCTCATACCCCCCTCCCCCTTACCCTTTCCCCCCCTGAGGTGTTCAGTTCACTTATGCCAAACAGTTTTGCAAGTATTGCTTTTGTAGTTGTTGCTCTTTTTTTTTTTTTACCCTGTGTCTCTCAATTTTGGTATTCCCTTTCAATTTCCTACTTCTAATACCAGTATACACGGTTTCCAATATACTAAGATAAGATTACAGAGATAGTGTAGATACAATCACAGGAAGGTGATACAAGAACATCATTAATAGTAGAAGCTACAGATACACATGGGACGTTGAAAGTAGTTACAACTGTGATATAACAATCATTTCCATAACATGGAGTTCATTTCACTTAGCATCATCTTATGTCATCATAACGGTATAGCTATTGGGCTCTTGTGATCCTCTGCTGTGACTTGCCTAAACCTGTTCTAATTATTCCCAATAAGGGAGACCATAGAGTCCATGTTTCTTTGGGTCTGCCTCACTTCACTTAGCATAATTTTTTCCAAGTCCTTCCATTTCCTTACAAATGGGGCAATGTCATTCTTTCTGATAGAGGCATAAAATTCAATTGTGTATATGTACCACATTTTCCTGATCCATTCGTCTACGGAGGGGCATCTGGGTTGGTTCCAGATTCTCGCTGTGACAAATTGTGCTGCAATGAACATTGTTGTGCAGGTGGCTTTACTGTGATTTTGTTTGTGTTTTTTTGGATAGATACCCAAAAGTGGGGCTGCTGGGTCATAGGGGAGTTCTACATTTAGCCTTCTGAGGAATCTCCATACTGCTTGCCAGAGTGGCTGAACCAGTTTACATTCCCACCAGCAATGAAGTAGGGTTCCCTTTTGGCCACATCCCCTACAACAATTGTTATTGTTAGTTTTCTTGATGTATGACATTCTTACTGGGGTGAGATGGAATTTCAATGTGGTTTTAATTTGCATTTATTTTATGGCCAGTGATGTAGAGCACTTTTTCATATGTCTCTTGGCCATTCTCATTTCCTCATCTGAGAAGTCTCTTTTTAAGTCTTTAGCCCACTTGATGAGGGGGCTATTGTTTCTTTGCGGTTTTGTTTTGGAGGAAGGTAATTTTTTTAGTTCTGCATATATTTTAGATATGAGGTCTTTGTCCATTAAATGGCTGGTAAAGATCTTCTCCCAGTCTGTGGGCTTTCTGTTTATCTTGCGAGCTATGTCCTTTGCCGTGCAGAAGCTCTGAAGTTTGATGCAATCCCATTTGTCCAACCTTTCTTTGATTTGTAGCCTTTCCGGGTCTTTGTTAAGTAAGTTCTGTCCTTGCGCTAAGGAGCCCAAGTGTTTCTTCTACTCCTTCCTTTAGTGTTTTCAGGGTGTCTGTTTTGATTTCGAGGTCTTTAATCCATTTGGAATATATTTTGGTGCAGGGTGATATATAAGGATCTCATTTTAGTTTGTTGCATGTGTTGAGCCAGTTTTTTCCAGCACAATTTGTTACAGAGGCTACCAGACCAGAATAGGTTATCCCACCGACACATTGTGATCAAAACAGGTTCAGTAGAGTGCAAGGAAAAAATACTCAAAGCTGTTAGGGCAAAGAAAAGAATCACATATAAAGGAAAAGCAATCAAATTTACCCCAGACTTCTCAGCAGAGACCATGAAAGCAAGGAGAGCCAGGAATGAAGTACACCAAACACTAAGTAAAAATAACTATCAACCAAGAATTCTGTACCCAGCCAAAATCTCATTCATAGCCGAAGGTCAAATAAAAGTCTTCCACAGTAAGGAATAACTGAAACAATATATCTCCACCAAACCAGCTTTACAGAAAGTCTTCAAAGTTGTACTATACAGGGGTAATAATCAAGATCCCAATACAGATAGAGAAATGAACCCTAATTAGTAAAGATCAGATCAAGAAATGGGAAGACACAGCTTTAAACAAGATAGTGATAATGAAAGGAACAAACGATCATCTCTCAATCATAACTCTCAACATTAATGGACTTAATTCTCCAATCAAATGACATAGGCTCATAAGTTGGATCAAAAATCAAGATCCATCTTTCTGCTGCCTCCAAGAGACACATCTATCCAGCAAAAGTAAACATCTTCCAAAAGTGTAAGGCTGGAAACAAATCTATCAAGCAAATGGCCCCCATAAGCAGGCTGGAGTTGCAATCCTAGTATCAGACAAAATTGACTTCAAATTAAAAACGATAAGAAGAGACAAAGAAGGTTACTACATACTAGTAAAGGGATTTCTCCTACAGGAAGATATAACCATTCTAAATATCTACACACCAAATGCAGGAGCACCGAACTTCATCAACCAAACACTACTGACTCTAAAAATACTCATAGACCCAAACACATAAATAGTTGGGGATTTTAACACTCCACTATCATCTCTGGATAGATCAACACTCCAACAACTGAACAAAAAACCCACAGAACTAAACAATTGCATAGACCAACTAGACTTAATCGACATCTACAGAATATTCCACCCAGCAAGGACAGAATACACATTCTTTTCAGCAGCACATGGAACATTCTCCAAAATAGATCACATCTTAGGGCACAAAGAAAATCTGTACAAATTCAGAAGTATCAAAACCATTCCCTGCATTCTTTCAGACCACAATGGAATAAAATTAGAGCTCAACTCAAACAGCCACCAGAGAAAATCCTACAATTCAAGGAGACTAAACAACACACTGCTGAACCATCAGAGGTTCATTGAAGAAATTAAAACGGAAATTCAAATGTTAATGGAATTTAACCCAGTTGAGGACACAAAGTACCAGCTCCTTTGGGACACAGCAAAGGCAGTACTCAGAGGAAAATTTATATCTCTGAGTGCATACATCAACAAACTGGAGAAACAGCAACTCAATAATTTAAGGAAGCACATTAATTTCCTTGACAGAGAACAACAAGCCAAACTCCAAATCAATAGACGGAAGGAAATAATTAAAATCAAATCAGAATTAAATCAATTAGAGACGAAAAAAACCATTCAAAGAATCAACAAAACAAAGTGTTGGTTCTTTGAAAAAATCAACAAGATAGACAGACCCCTGGCAAACCTGACAAAAAACAAAGGCAGCACACTCAAACAAACAAGATAAGAGATAAAACAGGTAACATCACCACAGAAATAACCAAAATTCAGAACACAATAAGGGACTATTTTGCAAACGTTTATGCCAACAAATTCGAGAACTTGGAAGAAATGGATGATTTCCTAGAAAAAATTCATATCCCCAAAGTGAACCATGAAGATTTAAACCTTCTAAACAGACCCATATCCAGTATTGAATTAGAAACGGCAATAAATGATCTCCCATCCAAGAAAAGCCCAGGTTCACATGGATTCACAGCAGAATTCTACAAGGCCTTCAAAACAGAACTCACAGCAATATTTCTCAAACTCTTCAATGAAATTGAAAGAGAACGTTCACTTCCAGACTCATTCTATGAAGCCAGTATAACCCTCATCCCAAAACCAGGCAGGGACTCATCACTGAAAGAGGACTATAGACCAATCTCCCTGATGAACACAGACACAAAAATTCTCAACAAAATTCTGGCCAATCGACTTCAACAGGTCATCAAAAAAATCATACACCACGATCAAACTGGATTCATCCCAGGGATGCAAAGTTGGTTTAATATACGCAAATCAATTAATGTAATCCACCACATCAACCGGAGCAAGCTAAAGAACCACATGGTTTTATCTCTGGATGCGGAAAAAGCGTTTGATAAAATCCAGCGCCCATTTATGCTAAAAGCCCTGGGAAAAGTGGGATTCCAGGGAACATTCCTGAATATAATCAAGGCAGTTTATGACAAACCAATAGCAAGCATAACTCTAACTGGTGAAAAACTAAAGGCATTCCCTTTAAAATCAGGAACAAGGCAGGGATGTCCACTCTCTCCCCTGTTCTTCAACATAGTACTAGAATTCCTAGCCAGATTGCAAGATGAAAATATAAAGGGGATCCAAGTAGGTAAAGATGAAGTTAATCTTTCTCTCTTTGCAGATGACATGATCCTATACCTAAAGAATCAATCCCATAGACTCTACCTCCAAGCTACTAGAGCTGATCTAAATCTTTGGCAAAGTTGCAGGATATAAAATAAACCTTCAAAAATCAACGGACTTTCTCTATGCTAACAACCCAAGACCGAGGCTGATATCAGGAAAGCAACTCCCTTTGCAATAGCCCCCACAAACATAAAATACCTAGAAATAACCTTAACCAAAGAAGTGAAAGACCTCTTTGAGTAGAACTTTAAAACCTTGAAAAACTGGGCTGGGGATATAGCCTAGTGGCAAGAGTGCCTGCCTCGGATACACGAGGCCCTAGGTTCGATTCCCCAGCACCACATATGCAGAAAACGGCCAGAAGCGGCACTGTGGCTCAAGTGGCAGAGTGCTAGCCTTGAGCGGGAAGAAGCCAGGGACAGTGCTCAGGCCCTGAGTCCAAGGCCCAGGACTGGCCAAAAAAAAAAAAAAAACCTTGAAAAACGAAATTAAGTCAGAACTAAGGAAATGGAAAAACCTCCCATGCTCCTGGATTGGGAGGATTAATATAATCAAAATGGCAATATTGCCAAAGGCTATCTACAAATTCAATGCAATACCCATTAATATCCCAACACCCTTTTTTAATGAAATAGAGGAAGCAATCCAGAAATTCATATGGAACAATAAAAGACCTAGAATAGCAAAAACAATCCTAAGCAGAAAGAACAGTGCTGGAGGAATTACAATACCCAACTTCAAGCTGTATTATTAAGCTATAGTAATAAAAACATCTTGGTATTGGCAACAGAACAGGCCTGAAGACCAATGGAACAGAATTGAAGACCCGGGAATGAACCCACAGAACTACGCCTACTTAATCTTTGATAAAGGGGCCAAAACAATAGTTTGGAAGAAAGATAGCCTCTTTATCAATGTAGTTTTGATTGGCATTTGTTTTATAGCCAGAGATGTAGAACATTTCTTCATGTGACTACCATCCGGTAGTCACTTCTATTTTCTTTCCAGGGAAATCTCTTCTGGGGTCGCGGGAATCGGCCGCCACCACCGCATTGCTGCTACCACTTCTGCCACTGCCTCCTCCTCCAGAGCCGCATCAGAACTGAAGAGATGAAGGAGAGGAACCCAGCAGAGCCACACCCACCCCACCCCACCCAGACCTTGCCCCTGACCTAAGGAAGGCAGGGAGAGCTTGCTCAATTGCAGTATCCTCCAGGGCAGGTAGGCACTATGCCTCCTGCCAATGAGAGGCCATGGGCACCAACTTGAGGGACAGTTCCCAGGCCCTGAGTTCAATAAATAAGTTGTTCTTTAAAATAAAAAAAGAGAACCTTATTCCCACTTAAGCATCAGAGAAGCCAAAGTGGAGCTGTGTCCCAAGGATTAAAGCACTAGCCTTGAGCATAAAACAACATGGGCAGTACCCATGCTTTAAATTCATGACCCAGGACTCAAAATAAAGAAGAAATTTTAGGGAAGTGATTTAGAAACCACAATTGGAAAATGAGTAACAGTGAAATAGTCTAGTGGAAATGATTTATAAGTGCAGATTAAAAAGAAAGAAACAAAATACATAGAATGAATTTCAGAGTTACATTGTTCTGATTGTAACTTGTGATTGTACCATTACTAGAGAAATGAGTGTCACTTAGGCATTGAATTGATGCTAACCATACAAACTAACATCAGATGGAACAAAATGGAATGCAAATTTAGTCTCAACCTTGCATATATTTAATTGTACATCTAAGTTTCATGTTTAATTTCTCTCAGTGTTCATTTTGTCCCTAAAGTTGTGCAGAACATTTTCTATCTGGCCTCAACAAGATGATGTAGCACTTGGGGGCAAAGATGAAGCCCAGGAGCCCTGTACTGGAAGCCAAGATGGAGAAGACCTCCACAGCCACCATTAGCTTCCTTTTGGCACTGGGGTCGGCAGGCAGGAAAGTGAGCCAGACACTGCAGAACACCAGCATGCTAAAAGTCAGGACCTTGGATTCCTTGAAGGTGTCAGTCAGGTTCCTAGCCAGGAAAGCCACAGTGAAGTTGGCCAGGAACAGGAAAACCAGGTATCACAAGACACAGTAGAAAGCAATGAGGGAGCCCTTGTTACAAAGAATGATTATTTGACCATGTTCTAAGTGTGTATCTGTGTCAATGAAGGGAGGTGAAGTCCCTAGTCAGAGTACACAGTCACCTGGATCAGAGTACAGATGGGCATGATCAAGTTAGGAGCCCCTGACACCAGCGGTCCATCTCATCCTTCTCCCTGGGAAAGTGATCTTGAAGGCCAGAACCATGGTAACTGTTTTGGCCAAGATACAGTGAATGCAACTCCAAATGTGGTTTCATACAGAATGCAGCAGACTGTGTTAGGATGGCCAATAAAGGGAAAGGGACAGAGAAGACAGAAGATGAGGGAGATGAACAAGATCTAGCTGAGTGCCTGGTTATTAGCCTTGACAATACGGTTGCTCTGATGTTTCACAAAGACTCAAAGAACAACTGCTGTGAGTGTTGATAAAGAGCCATGCAGTCCAAGGGCATCCCCAGGGTCTCTCCATAATCAAGAAACTTGTAGCTCTTTGGAGGCATTGGCTTCTCTGTGTGTTGGAATACATGATATAGGCACTTCACACACTGCTCCATGTCTGCTGAGGAACTCAAATAACCATTAGGCCCTTTTCAGTACTTCAAGGGAAATAACAAAAGTATACATAGAAATCATTCCATCCTATCAATATTTATCATAAAAGTAAATATTACCAGACTTGTTCAGTATTATTTTATATCTTAATGTTATCCTAACACACATTCTCACATTTTTTACCAACAGTGAATATCACACATCTTATTTATTGCCCTTTCTAATATCCCAATGCAATTTTTCTATACCATGTCATGCTGCCATAATTTTCTTACCTTGTCTGCACTAGTGAAACCACTCATCCAAAATTGTGCATAGTAAGCTTGCACCTCTCTAAATGTCTCTGTGCAAAATAAATCGGAGCCCTGTAACCCTTCCTTGCCATTGTTATATTTGTCTCACCTACTTACCTGGAAGGGGCTGGTGAATTGAAAATCAAATCAATTTTTGAAGGGCTAATCTTATGCTATGAAAAAAAAGTGTGCCGGCTTCTTCCACAGAAATCAACCCACAGCACTTGCTCTGTTGAAAGAACATTATTGGGGAGTAGGATATAAAGTTATGCAACATTTTCTTTTTTTTTTCTTATTTATTGTAAAAGTGATGTACAGAGAGGTTAGAGTTTCATACGTTAGGCCTTGGGTACATTTCTTGTACTGTTACCTGCTCCCTCATTCCCTCCACCCCCCTCCACCTTTCCTTCTCCCCCCATGAGTTTTTCAGTTGGTTTACGCCAAACAGCTTTGCAAGTATGGCTTTTGTAGTCATTTTTCTTTTTATCCTTTGTCTCTCGATTTTGATATTTCCTCTCACTTTCCCAGTTCTAATACCAGTAGATTCAATTTCCAATGTACTCAGATAAGATACAGTGATACTGCTGGTACAACCACAGGAAGGGGATATAAGAGGATCATCAGCAATAGAAGCTACAGTTTCACATGGCATGTGGAAAGTAATTACAACAGTGATATAACATTCATTTCCATAACATGGGGTTCATTTCACTTAGCCTTATCTTATTCATTCATAAGGGCATAGCTATTAGGCTCTTGTGATCCTCTCCTGTGACTAGCCTAAACCTGTGCTAATTATTCCCTAGGAGGAAGACCATAGAGTCCACGTTTCTTTGGGTCTGGCTCACTTCACTTAGTGTAACTTTTTCCAAGTCCTTCCCTTTCCTTATGAATGGGGCAATGTCATTCTTTCTGATAGAGGCATAAAATTCCACTGTGTCTATGCACCATATTTTCCTGATGCATTTGTCTACTGAGGGGCATCTGGGTTGGTTCAGTATTTAACAATGACAAATTATGCTCTATGAACATTGTTGTGCTGGTGGCTTTAGTGTGTTCTTGTTTGTGGTCTATTGGGTAGGTGCCCAATAGTGGAGCTTCTGGCTCATAGAGGATCTCTATGTTTAGCCTTCTGAGGAATCCCAATACCACTTTCCAGAGTGGCTGAACCAGTTTACATTCACACCAACAATGAAGTAAGGTTCCCTTTTGGCCACATCCCCTCCAACATTTGTTATTGTTAAATATCTTGATAGGGGACATTCTTACTGGGGTGAGGTGCAATCTCAATGTTATTTTGATTTTCATTTCTTTTATTGCCAGTGAGGTAGAGCACTTTTTCATGTGTCTCTTGGCGATTCTCATTTCCACATAAGAGAAGTCTCTTTTTAAGGCTTTAGTCCACTTGTTGAGGGTGCTGTTGGTTCTTTGAGGTTTTTTTTTTCTTATTTATTGTCAAAGTGATGTACAGAGAGGTTACAGTTTCATATGTTAGGCATTGGATACATTGATTGTACTGTTTCGGAGGAATTTAAATAATTTAGTTAAGCATATATTTTAGATATGAGGTATTTGTTTGATGTATGGCCGATAAAGATCTTTTCCCAGTCTGTGGGCTTTCTTTTGGTCTTGCAAGCTATGTCCTTTGCCCTGAAGATGCTCTGAAGTTTGATGCAGTCCCATTTGTCCATCCTTTCTTTGATTTGTAGCATTTCTGGTTCTTTGTTAAGGAAGTTCTGTCCTGTGCCAAGGAGCCCAAGTGTTTCTTCTACTCATTCTTTTAGTGTTTTCAGGGTATTTTTTTTTAAATTTTGAGGTCTTTGATCAATTTGGAATTGATTTTTGTGCAGGGTGGTATAAAAGGATCTAGTTTTAGTTTGTTACAGGTGTTGAACCACTTGTGCCAGCACCATTTGTTAAAGAGGCTATCTTTCTTCCATACTATTTTTTTAGCTCCTTTATCAAAGATTAAGTAGGCATATTTCTGTGGGTTCTTTTCTGGGTCTTCAATCCTGTTCCATTGGTCTTCAGGCCTGTTCGGGTGCCAAAACCAAGCTGTTTTTCTTACTACAGCTTTATATTACAGTTTGAAGTTCGGTATTGTAATTCCTCCAGCACTGTTCTTTCTGCTTAGGATTGTTTTTGCTCTTCTGGGTCTTTTATTGTTCCATATGAATTTCTGGATTGCTTCCTCTATTTCATTAAAAAATTGTTTGGGGATTTTAAAGGGTATGGCATTGAATTTGTAGATAGCCTTTGGCATATTGGCATTTTGATTATATTAATCCTCCCAATCCAGGAGCATGGGAGGTTTTTCCATTTCCTTAGTTCTGTCTTAATTTTGTTTTTCATGTTTTTAAAGTTCTTATCATAGAGGTCTTTCACTGCTTTGGTTAAGGTTATTCCTAAGTATTTTATGTTTTTTGAGGCTATTGCAAAAGGAGTTGCTTTCCTGATTTCAGCCTCGGTCTTTAGTTCATTAGCATATAGAAATGCTGTGATTTTTGAGGGTTTATTTTATATCCTGCTACATTGCCAAAGTTTGATCAGCTTAAAAAAAATCATACAGCATGATCAAACTGCATTCATCCCATGGATGCAAAGTTGGTTCAATATGCACAGTCAACTAATGTAATCCACCATATCAACTGGAGCAAGGTAAAGAATCACATGGCTATATTTCTAGATGCATAAAAGGAATTCTATTAAATCCAGCACCCATTTATGATAAAAGCCCTGGAAGAATTGGGATTCCAGGGAACACTCCTGAATATAATAAAGGCAGTCTATGACAAACAGCAAGCATAATTCTTAATGGTAAAACACTAAAGCCATTCCCTTTAAAATCAGGAGCTAGAAAGGGATGTCTGCTCTCTCCCCTCCTTCTTCCACATAGTACTAGAATTACTAGCCATAGCAATTAGGCAAGAAAAAACATAAATTGGATCCATATAGGAAAAGATGAAGGTAAACTTTCTCTCTTCGCAGATGACATGATCCTATACCTAAAGAACCCCATAGACTGTAATCCCAAGCTACTAGATTAACATATTTATATAGGTGATTCAGCCTGCACTATTTTGTAGAACTGTTGTAAAAATAAGGAATCTCTAAGACCATTATTAACTCAAGTAGAAGTGGAAAATTTTCTTTTCACATAATGTGTCCCACAGTTAATCCTTACAATACTAGAGTTGTGTGAACTATTCTCTGTTACAAATGAGCAAATAACTTCTCAGAGGAATAAATTGTTGATTTAAAGTCATAGGGGTCATGGCTTATGGAACTGGAATTTGAGCCCATATTTCTTTGACTTCAGAGACCTTGTTCTCGCCATCAAGCTATCCTGTATTGCCTGTTACTAAAGGAAACAATCAAAAACAACGATATGATATTCAACTGAAGGGCAGAGTCAGTTTTGTATTAATTTTTTAATTAGTGAATTGGGCTTTTTCTATGTGTTTTCTTTCCATTTATTCCATGAGAGGATTGTGCCAACAAGAGATAGCACAGCATGGTGTTCTGTACTGCTACCTGGAGTTTTCCTAAGTCCAGGCAAGCTTTTAATTCTAAGGTCATGTTCGCCAATAGTTGAACTTAAAATAAGCCCAGTGCCAGTGGCTTACATGTACAATCATAGATACTCAAGAGGCTGAGACAGTAGGATCACAGTTGGAAGCCAGCCCGGGAAAGAGAGTCTTTGGGACTTTTATCTCCATTTAACCACCAAAAAAACAGATTTGGAGCTGTGGCTCAAGTGATAGAGTGTTAGTCTTAAGCAAATAAGCTCAGGGACACCCAGGCTCTAAGTTCAAGCTCCATGACTGGCACCAAAGGAAAACAAAAACAACAACAAAAAGATTAATTTAAAAGAAAAAGAACAAAAATCCTTCCCGATGCACATGGCTAAGGATCTATTGTCCTTGATAACTCCCATACTTAGATGACAGCTAATCTATTTATACACCCAGAGAGGCAAATTTTCTCAGAACAGTCAATATTGACTTTTTGAAAGAGTCTTCACTGCTTAGTTTTCATGAATGGAAAAACTTTAATTAAAAAATCCAAATAGTGGGCTGGGGATATGGCCTAGTGGCAAGAGTGCTTGCCTTGTATATATGAGGCCCTGGGTTCAATTTCCCTGCACAACATATGCAGAAAATGGCCAGAAGTGGCTCTGTGGCTGAAGTGGCAGAGTGCTAGCCTTGAGCAAAAAGAAGCCAGGGACAGTGCTCAGGCCCTGAGTCCAAACCTCAGGACTGGCCAAAAAAAAAAAAAAATCCAAGCTTGTGAAGGCATTTAGTAATAGCACATATTTCAACTATATCCCCTGCTTTTCCTTTAAACTGTGTTTTTATTGACATATAAAGTGAACATTTACGTAAGAGCTATCCTGGGAAGACTCAGAATTGCCTTGTCACTAAAATGATCTTGTAGTAGTAAGCCCCATGTTGCAAAACAGTTCATAGTTTATCATCATTTTCTACCGCATGTCCTTTATTGGGATGGATGGACATTGCTTTCTTGATATTCTTTCCAGAATGTGAGAAGAGATATGAATGCCATTATCTGATCTTTATTGCAAGTCCAGAAGTCTGCCAACCCCTGGGAATTCTAGCTTGGGACGCAGCTAGAGAGACTAAAGCCAACTAAAGCCAAGCCATGTTTATCATGTTATATTCTTTCTTCCATCCTATTATTTTTAGCTCATTTATCAAAGATTAAGTGGGCATAGTTCTGTGGGTTCTTTTCTGGGTCTTCAATCCTGTTCCATTGGTCTTCAGACCTGTTCCGGTCCAATACCAAGCTGTTTTTCTTAATACAGCTTTGTAATACAGTTTGAAGTTTGGTATTGTAATTCCTCCAGCACTGTTCTTTCTGCTTAGGATTCTTTTTGCTATTCTGGGTCTTTTATTGTTCCATAAGAATTTCTGGATTGATTCCTCTATTTCATTAAAAAAACGTTGTTGGGAGATTAATGGGTATTGCATTGAATTTGTAGATAGCCTTTTGCAAAATTGCCATTTTGACTATATTAATCTTCCCAATCCAGGAACATGGAGGTTTTTCCATTTCCATAGTTCTGCCTTAATTTCGTTTTTCATGTTTTTAAAATTCTCATCATAGAGGTCTTTTACTTCTTTGGTTAAGGTTATTCCTAAGTATTTTATGTTTTTTGAGGCTATTACAAAAGGAGTTGCTTTCCTGATTTCAGCCTTGGTCTTCATTACTGGAGGGAATGTAAACTGGTTCAGCCACTCTGGCAAGCGGTATGGGGATTCCTCAGAAGGCTAAACATAGAGCTCCACTATGACCCAGTAGCCCAACTTTTGGGCATCTACCCAAAAGACCACAAACAAGAACACACTAATGCCACCAGCACAACAATATTCATCACAGCACAATTTGTCATAGCTAAAATATGGAACCAACCTAGATGCCCCTCAGTAGAAAAATGGATCAGGAAAATGTCGTACATATACACAATGGAATTTTATGCCTCTATGAGAAAGAATGACATTCCCCCATTTGTAAGGAAATGGAAAGACTTGAAAAAAATTATACTAAGTGAAATGAGCCAGACCCAAAGGATCAAGGACTCTATGGTCTCCCTCATAAGGAATAATGAGCACAGGTTTAGGCTAGTCACAGCAGAGGATCACAAGAGCCTGATAGCTATGGCCCTATGAATGCATAAGATAATGCTAAATGAAATGAACTCCATGTTATGGAAATGAGTGATTTATCACTGTTGTAATTACTTTCAACATGCCATGTGAAACCGTAGCTTCTATTGTTGATGATCCTCTTGCTTCCCCTTCCTGTGGTTGTACCTGCACTATCATTGTATCTTATCTGAGTACATTGGAAACTGTATATACTGGTATTAGAACTAGGAAAGTGAAAGGGAATACCAAAATCGAGAGACACAGGATAAAAAGACAAATGACTACAAAAGCAATGCTTGAAAAGCTGTTTGGTGTAAACCAATTGAACAACTCATGGGGGAGAGGGAAATGGGGAGGGGAGCGGGGAGTGAGGGAGGAGGTAACAAACAGTACGGTAAATGTATCCAGTGTCTAATGTATGAAACTGTAACCCCTTTGTACATCACTTTGACAATAAATAAGAGAAAAGTAAATACAGAACTTTGGCAGGGACCTTCTTGGAAGGCAAGGCCATTGCTCTTCCATGGTACCTTCAGGCAAGGCCTAGACAGGAAGTGGGGCAGCTCAGCACCTTTCAGAAAATCATTTAAGCCTCATGGTTATATAACTTAGCACCAAAATTAAAGTTACATTTTGTCGGCATTATAGAAGCAGGCAGACAGGCAGGCAAGCAGGCAGGCAGGCAGATGGGAAGGTAGGAAGATAGAACTAAGCCTAGGTGTCTAGTGGTGCTGGTGTCATTCTGGGTGTTCCAGGTGGGGTCTGGCTGTGGGTTCTGATCTATGTTGTGCCTTGTGAGCCATGGGGATGTGGAGTCTGGAGATTTCTTTCCACACTCAGTCTCAGGAGCTCAGATCTGGCCAGCAAGCATGTCAACTAGGTGGATTCACTTCACAGAAGGCTGTTGCTGTGCTCCCCCTGCTATAACTTTATTCTTTTGCCAAATGAATGAGTGAACTTCATATATATATATATATATATATATATATATATATATATATATGTATAATTTTTTTGTTATCATTTTTGTTTGTTTTGTTCTTTTTCCAGAGCTGAAGATAGAACTCTGGGGCTTGCATTTTCCAGGCAGGTGCCTTTCTTCTGAGTTATTCCCCACCCCCTCATTTTTGTTTTTGACAGAATGGGGTGATTGGCATGCCTGAGCCCCAGGCTCTGCCACTCTAACCCACCTGTGATACTCAGGTATTATCTATCCTTCCTTCCAACTGAAGAATTGTTGTTCTCTCTCTCCCTCTCTCTCAGAGATAGAGACACTTTGCGGGCAATGATTTCCAGGCAAGGACACTCTGCAGCCTGCCATAAAACATACCCTTAGAACTGAGATAAGGAAGGCTCAGGCCCAGGTTCCCCTCCTCCCCCTTCAGGAAGTCATGCATTCTGTCAGACAAATAGTAATTCCCGGGCAGGGGTCGGGGGGGGGGGGATGATAAATGCATCCTCCTGGAAGGAAGGAATGCATTCTGTTGTCTCTCTTTCAAGCAAAGATGGCACTTCTTTATCAAGTTATCTTTCTGTTTGTTTGTTTTGTGGTTTTTTTTTTTTTTTTTTTGCCAGTGCTGGGGCTTGAACTCAGGGTCTAACCACTGTCCCTGGCTAGCACTCTACTGCTTGAGCCACAACGCCACTTCTAGCTTTTTCTATATATGTGTTGCTGAGGAATAAAACCCAGGGCTTCATGTACACGAAGAGAGCACTTTTCCACTAGGCCATATTCCTAGCCCCAAGTTATCTTATCTCATTTTCCCCCAACTGATATTGTTCCTTTAAGTGAAGTAAGTACATGAATGAATATCTCCTATATTGGCTGTAAGCTTACCACATCTCAATTTCACTAGTCTACCTAGTGACTTCATTTCTCCTAAAATGACTTTATGACTATAATTTAATTAAGTTAATTAATTAATTAAATATTGCCAGTCCTGGGGCTTGAACTCTCAGACTCGGCACTGTCCCTGAGCTTCTTTTGCTCAAGGCCAGCTCTCTACCACTTGAGCCACAGTGCTACTTCTGGCATTTTCAGTGTAAGAGGTACTGAGAAATCAAACCCAGGGCTCCATGCATGGTAGGCAAGCACTCTACCACTAAGCCACATCCCCAACCCCCTTACTTCCTTTCTGTCTCATAGTCTGTCCCCTCCTCCCCCACACCTGTCCATCAGACAAACTGCTTTTACATCCCAGAATTGTGTGTGTGTGTGTGTGTGTGTGTGTGTGTGTGTGTGTGTGCATACATGTGCCAGAACTGGGGTTTGAACCCAGAGGCTGGTCATTCTCTTTTAGGTTTTTCCCTCAAGGCTGGTGCTTTACCAGTTGAACCACAGCTCCACTTCTTGGCCTATTAGCTGGTTCCTGGGAGATAAGAGATAAGGGCAGAGTTTTGTGCATCATCTTGCTTTGAACCACACTCAGACCTGAGCATCCTGGGGAGCTTGGATGACAGGCTTGAGCCACTGACACCCAGTTCAGAGCTTTATTATTGTCTTATTTTTTCCCCTAATGTGAGTGAACCAAAAATCTTGCCTAGAGTTTTGTGGTGTGTTTTTGTTTTTGGTTCATTTTGGGATTGAACTCAGCCTCAATGCTTTCCATAAGCTCTTCCACTCAAGGCTAGAACTACCACTTTGAGCCACAGTTCCACTTCTAGTTTCCTGGTGGCTCATTGGAAACAAGGTTCTCACAAACGTTTTTGTCCAGGCTGACATTGAATTGTGACCTTCAGATCTCAGCCTCCTGAGTGGCTAGGATCACAAGCATGAGGTAGAATGAATTTTGAGCCCTAATGTCAAGTGTAAGCAGGATAAGAGGTGTGGAGAGGCAGGGAAAGCTGTTCTTACACTATGAAGACAATGAAAACCAAGCAAAACTTAGCCCTCTCACATGGCACTCTGTGGCAAATTTCCTCCCTGTTCCTACATTGATCACACATAGCCAAATAAGCCTTGGACCAAAGATGAGTAGACTCCATTTTCTTTCTTTTTCTGGGATTGAGGGAGGAAATCAGCCAGCAAAAAGCAGCCCCCTTGGAGAAGAAAAGAACTCGGCAGTGAAGCAGCTGACTTAACTAAAGGAATGTGACAGGCAAATACAGTTGATTTTATTCTTGTGAAACAACAAACAAAAACAAAAATCATATCCTTTTGCTGATCAAATGGCACACACAAAAGACAATCTTAAAGGAAGGGGATACAGAGCTGGGTGCTGATGGCTCACACCTGTTATCCTAGCTTTGCAAGAGGCTGAGACCTGAGTATCATGGTTCAAAGCCAGGATTGACAAGAAAGCCCTTGAGGCTCCTTATCCCCAATAAACCACCGAAAAAAAAAATCTATAAGTGGAGCTGTGGCTCGATGTAGTAAAGTGCTGGCCTTGAAGGGGGGAAGAAATGAGCTCATAGATAGCACCCAGACCCTGATTTCAACTCCCAGGACTAGCATCAAAAATAAAGTTTTACATGAGACCCGCTTAAATCCTGTGGCCAGCCCAAACAATGCCCATTACAGGAGTGAGTCCCAGGACATTGAAAGGGATTATCTTCTTTAGGAAATCACCACCACCCTACACTTTTTTGTCAGTCATGGCACTTGAACTTAGGGCCTGGACACTGTCCCTGAGCTCTTTTGCGCAAGGCTTGCACTCTACAACTTGAGCCACAGCACATCAGGTTTTCAGGTGGTTTGCCGGAGATGAGTCTTACCAACTTTTCTTCCTCCAGATGGACTTGAAACACGATCCTCCAGATCTCAGCCTCCTGAGTAGCTTGGATGACAAGTGGGAGCCATCAAGTGCCTGGCAGGGAGGCCCATTTGAGGAGGAGATTTTTGCCTGGTCAGAGGCTGTGGTTAAATGGGTACAAAATGTCCTTGGGACAGGAGCCCATTATCAGGAAGCGGGTGCTATCATAAAGATGAGTGTGCCCAGCTTGAACACCTCATTACTCAGTGTCTAAAGATATTGGAACTGCTTAGCTTTGAATATTTACATTTCTAGTATGCCTACTTCCACACCTCCCACCCACAGTACTGAGTTTTGAACTCAGAACCACACATGCTGAGCAGATGTTCAGCTGATGAGTTAGCACCTCTAGCCATTCAACTGTTTTATATTTTTTATTTTCCTTATTACTTTCTGTGCTGGTCATAAAGCTTGAACTTAGGGGCCTGGGTGCTGACCTTGAGCTTTTGCACTCAATGCTATTGCTCTACTGCTTTGAGCCACAACTCCATTTCTAACTTTAGTGGTGGTTCATTGGAGATTAGAGTCTCATGGACTTTCCTGCCTGGGGCTGTCTTTGAACCACCATCCTTGTCCAGACCTCAGCCTCTAGAATACCTAGGATGACAGGTGTGGTTGGCCACTGGGGCCAGTTTATGTAGGTCTTAAGATTGCTTTTCTCTCCATGAGGACATGGGCCAAATCACAACTACTTTCCTCTGTAGCCTGGGCAGACAGAAAGCTACCTCTTGTTCACAGACACATTCACATCTGTCCTTTCCCCCATTTCACAGTAAATTCAAAGTTGTGGCTGAAGCTGGCTCAGATGCCAAAAGAAATCCATCAAACATCGTCCATCTTTCTCAGGACTAAGGATACAGAATGTGTCTGGCTACTGGAATGGGAAACTGACCTGCTCTGGGTCAGCCAAAATTTGTGTCTTTGTATACAGATCCTAGGACCTACTGTTTGATGTGACTCCAAGAACTGAGTCAAGAGGCCTGGAGGGATAATTAAACTGGCCAAGACTGATGGACCAGATCAGCCGAGCTGCAGCCAAATGGGAAGGGTGCCTCCCAAGGAAGGCTACTGCCCTGGCCAGTGTCCTGCAAGTGTTAACATGATGTCTCTAGGAAACAGCCATGTGACTGACATTCAAGCTCATTGGACAGCCTAGGGGTGGGGTGCACATGAATCAGTCTCCAGAACCAACCCAGAGGCTCTGTGCAGCCTGCCTGAGATTTCCAGGTATCCTTTAGCCACGTTGATTGGATGCCTGCTCCTGCACCTGCCTCCTGGGTACCATCTGCTAATGAATGCTGTTCAAGTACAATTCCTCCTGGGGCAGTGGGCTGGCACCCAAGGCAAAATTTACTCCATGATCTCAGCCATGTATGGGTTGTAAAGTTGACAGCACCCTTATTCCTTGAAGAGAGACCAGATCAAGTATTAAAATTTCCCATTTTTTTATTGCATAGTAAGATGACTAGCGCTAACCATAACATCCTGTGTATTTCAAAAGTTAGGTAAAAGGATCTTGAGTGCTTTAATCACAGAGAAATATGGTGGCCGGGTATGGTGGTATGCACCTGTAACCCTGGCTACACAGTTTTTATAGGTAAGGGAATTGCTTTCAGTCCAAACATGTGACTCTGAGAAATAAATAAAGCAAAAATGGCTGAAGCTGGTAAAGTGCTAGCTTACCAAGGAAGAGGCCCCGCGTTGTGTGAGTGTGTGTGTGAGAGAGAGAGAGAGAGAGTGAGAAAGAGAGAGAGGGTTTGAGAGAGAGAATGTTTGAGACAGTTTAATGGGATAGAACCATCATTCACCTCATTGTACATGCTAATTAAAAATAATTTAAGCCAAGTGCTGGTGGCTCATGCCTATAACCCTAGTGACTCTGGTGGCTGAGATCTGAGGAACCAGTTTTAAGTTATCCAGGTAGATATCTGATAGACTTTTTATCTCCAATTAAACTACAAAAAGCCAAAAGTTGAGGCATGGCTTAAGTGGTAGAGTGCCAACCTTGAGCAGAAAAAAGTCAAGTGTGAGGGTGAGGCTGTAAGTTCAAGTTACATTACTGGCACCAGAAAAGAAAGAAAAGGAAAAAGATTTCATACAAGTACAAACACAGGCAAGTGTAGGTTATTTTCCTTCCTTCCTTATTACAAAAATTTAAAAACTGAAATTAAGAACTGTCTGCAAGTAGTGCAAAAATAGCTTAATGGAATAGTCCCAATAAGCTAGGAATAGACTTTAATGCATTACTTAAAAGTTTGGCCTATATTGTGTAAGATATCATAAATTTCCTGAAGAAAAGCAATGTGTGTGTGTGTGTGTGTGTGTGTGTGTGTGTGTGTGTGTGTCCGTGCATGCATGCGTGCTAGGATAATTACCTAATTATTTTGAGCTATAATAAAATTCTACCATAATACCCAGTATTCACTGGAATCAACCGTTATAAAAGTTGCAACAACAGTTGGGCCACTCCTGGCTCATTCCTATCATCCAAGCCACTCAGGCAGAGATCTGAGGATTCGAGTTCAAAGCCAGTCCAGGACAGGAAAGTCTGGCAGACTTACTACCCATTAATTGCATACAAAAAAAAAAAAAAAAGCAGTGGGCTGGGAATGTGGCTTAGTGGCAGAGTGCTTGCCTAGCATGCATGAAGCCCTGGATTCGATTCCTGAGCACCACATAAACAAGAAAAGCTGGATGGCTCAAGTGGTAGCATGCTAGTCTTGAGCAAAAGAAGCTCAGGGACAGAGCCCAGGCCCTGAGTCCAAGTCCCAGCACTGGAAAAAAAAAGCTGACAGTGGAGCACTAACATTGAATGACAAGCATAAGTGACAGCGTGCAGGTCATGAGTTTAAGCCCCAGATCTGATACAAAAATAAAACTAAAATAAGTAATAAAAGTATAAAAATGGCAAATATCTAATGTTTAATGCCTTGATGAGCTTGAAGACATGTTAGGGCTGAGGACTGCAGATCAATGGTAGAATATACTGCCTAGCAATCGTAACACTGGATTTGATCTCCAGTACTGCAAAATAATAATAATAATAATAATGAATTATTAAAATAATTATTTATTATTTATTATTTATTTATATTTATTTATTACTTATTATTTATTATTTATATTTATTTATTATTTATTATATATTATTATTTATTATTAAATATTTATTATTATAAAATAATTATTAAAATAATAATGAATTATTAAAATAAAAGTTACTGAAGTGCCAACACTTCGTGTCTGCTGTCATCCCAGCTACTCAGGAGGCCACGGTTCACAGCCCGCCCCAGCAGGAAACTGTGAGCCTTGCCGCCAAATAATCACGAAAAAGTCGGAATTGGAGCCACACCTTTCCAACCTTCTGCTTGCTGCCATGGATGAGGAGGCGGGGCTGAGTCTACAAGCTTCCCCTTCATTCTTCCCGCCCATCAGTAGTGTGAAGGGCTGGGGCGTGTAGGGGCGGGCCTTCTTGGCAGGACATTTCCGAGCACCAGCCAATACAAACAGAAACTGCTCAGCTAATGAGCATCACTCGTCTTCTCGCGTATCTTGCTCTGCCTTGGAAAAGGACCAGGCAATCCCAAACACAGGGGAGTGAGGCATGAGAGGTCGGCTCGCGCTTGTCCATGTCCGCGCCTTCGGGCTGGTTTCTCCCCCTCCCTAGGCCGGATCAGTGGACCCGCCCCCAGGAGGAGGCAGAACCTCCGGGAGCCCTGAAGTGGATTCACTGGATTCTTTCTCGCCCAGGGGCCGGTGAAGCACCCGGGTGCCTTCTAAAGGTTGGTTTCCCGGAGTGGTGTCTCCCTCAGCCGCCTCAGGGATCGGGAAACCCCCACCTCGCTGTTAAGGCCTGGATCTCGGCCTTTCTCCTCAAACTCTGCTCCCAGTGGCCTGGGGTCGAGGCCCACGCGTCCCCGGACCTGGGTGAAATGGGGTGGCGGGTGGGGAGAAGAAACGCGGGTGCTCCGCTGTGGACCCCAAACCTTGGCCCGCTGGGTGACGCGGATGGAGTGAGATGGTGGGGTATCCGGGGAACGCAGAAAAAGGGAGAGCCAGCTGGGTGACTGTTTCGGGGGAGCAGAAAGAGTTGTGGAGATAGACTAGGGGAGGGCTCCTTGGATGGCGGGGGCTGACGGTAGAGTGTCTCTCTATAGATTCATTTTCTGTAGTTTTCTGTATTTGAGTTAATTTTCCAGTTAAGAAGTTACAGTTGGTTTTTTTTGGTATGTGTGCACACATGACAGTACAGGACTTGAACTCAGGGCATGGATGCTGTCCCTCAGTTTTTTTCCTTCACTCAAGGCTTGGTGCTCTGCCAGTTGAGCCACGCCTCCACTTCTGGCATTTGGCTCGTTAATTGGACCTAAGAATCTTTCAGGAGTTGGGCGCTGGTGCCTCTTGCCTATAATCCTAGCTACTCAGGAGACTGAGATCTGAAGATCATGGTTCAGAGCCAGTGAACCACTGAAAAGCCAGAAGTAGAGCTGTGGCTCAAGTGGTAGAACGCTAGCCTTGAGCACAAGAGCTCAGGGACAGCACACAGGACCTTCAGTTCAAGTCCAGACCAAAAGAAAAAAAAATCTCTGGGACTTTCCTGTCCTGGATGGCTTGAAACTAGGAGCTTCAGATCTCAGCCTCCTGATTAGCTAAGGATCATAGGTGTGAGACACTGGCGCTTGGTTAGAAGTTTCTTTTTCCTCTTCCTTCTAGTCTTAGGGAATTGAATTGAGCCCATAACTTTATACCTTTATAAGCCAGCACTCTACTACTGAGCTACAGCTGCAGCCCAAGATCTTATCAAAAGAAAATTGAATTATTTATGACTTGCCGTTTCATTAGTCTTGCTCATTATATCATTACATATGGGCCTTATTATCCATAATTATTTTATTTATTATCTATAATTATGAATGGGACTTATAAATGCTTTATTTGCATATTGTGCTATTCACACATTTATTTGCATATTTGCATATGCATTCACACATCATTCATGCAGCTTGTATGTCTCAGCGTCATTTGTTTTCTTTTTTTTTAGGTTTTTATTATAAAACTGATGTACAGAGAGGTTACAGTTTCATACATTAGGCATTGGATACATTTCTTGTACTGTTTGTTACCTTGTCCCTCATACCCCCCTCCCCCTCCCCCTTTCCCCCCCTGCTGTGTTCAGTTCACTTACACCAAACAGTTTTGCAAGTGTTGCTTTTGTTGTTGTTTCTCTTATTTTACCCTTTGTCTCTCAATTTGGTATTCCCTTTGAATTTCCTAATTCTAATACCAGTACACACTGTTTCCCATTCACTCAGATAAGATTACAGAGATAGTGTAGGTACAATCACAAGAAGGTGATACACGAACATCATCAATAGTAGAAACTACAGATACACATGGGATGTTGAAAGTAGTTACAACTCTGATATAACAATCATTTTCATATAATGGAGTTCATTTCACTTAGCATCATCTTATGTGATCATAAGGGTTTAGCTATTGGGCTCTTGTTATCCTCTGTTGTGACTTGCCTAAACCTGTGCTAATTATTCCCAATAAGGGAGACCATAGAGTCCATGTTTCTTTGGGTCTGGCTCACTTCACTTAGTATAATTTTTTCCGAGTCCTTCCATTTCCTTACAAATAGGGCAATGTCATTCTTTCTGATAGAGGCATAAAATTCCATTGTGTATATGTACCACATTTTCCTGATCCATTCGTCTAAGGAGGGGCATCTGGGTTAGTTCCAGATTCTCGCTGTGACAAATTGCGCTGCAATGCACATTGTTGTGCTGGTGGCTCTACTGTCATTTTGTTTGTAGTTTTTTGGATAAATACCCAAAAGTGGGGTTGCTGGGTCATAGGGGAGTTCTACATTTAGCCTTCTGAGGAATCTCCATACTGCTTGCCAGAGTGGCTGAACCAGTTTACATTCCCACCAACAATGAAGTAGGGTTCCCTTTTGGCCACATCCCGTCCAACAACTGTTGTTGTTAGTTTTCTTGATATATGACATTCTTACTGGGGTGAGATGGAATCTCAATGTTGTTTTGATTTGCATTTCTTTTATGGCCAGTGATGTAGAGCACTTTTTCATATGTCTCTTAGCCATTCTCATTTCCTCATCAGAGAAGTCTCTTTGTAGGTCTTTAGCCCACTTGATGAGTGGGCTATTAGTTCTTTGCGGTTTTGTTTTGGAGGAAGGTAATTTTTTGAGTTCTGCATATATTTTAGATATGAGGCCTTTGTCTGTTGAACGTCCGGTAAAGATCTTCTCCCAGTCTGTGGGCTTTCTGCTTATCTGAAAACTATGTCCTTTGCCGTGCAGAAGCTCTGCAGTTTGATGCAGTCCCATTTGTCCAACCTTTCTTTGATTTGTAGCCTTTCTGGGTCTTTGTTCAGGAAGTTCCATCCTGCGCCAAGGAGCCCAAGTGTTTCTCCTGCTTCATCCTTTAGTGTTTTCAGGGTGTCTGTTTTGATTTCGAGGTCTTTAATCCATTTGGAATGATTTTGGTGCAGGGTGATATATATGGATCTAGTTTTAGTTTGTTGCATTTGTTGAGCCAGTTTTTCCAGCACACTTTGTTAAAGAGGCTATCTTTCTTCCAAACTAATGTCTTAGCCCCTTTATCAAAGATTAAGTAGGCGTAGTTCTGTGGGTTCATTCCCGGGTCTTCAATTCTGTTCCATTGGTCTTCAGGCCTGTTCCGGTGCCAATACCAAGCTGTTTTTATTACTATAGCTTTATAATACAGCTTGAAGTTGGGTATTGTAATTCCTCCAGCACTGTTCTTTCTGCTTAGGAGTGTTTTTGCTATTCTAGGTTTTATTATTCTAGGTTTTATTATTTATTATGAATTTCTGGATTGCTTCCTCTATTTCATCAAAAAATGGTGTTGGGATATTAATGGGTATTGCATTGAACATTTTTTTTCTTTGTTGTGTTTCTGGGCCTTTGTTAAGGAAGTTTCATCTTGTGCCAAGGAGCCCAAGTGTTTCTTCTACTCCTTCTTATAGTGTTTTCAGGGTATCTATTTTAATTTCAAGGTCTTTGATCCATTTGGAATTGATTTTGGTGCAGGGTGATACATAAGGATCTAGTTTTAATATGTTACAGGCATTGAACCAGTTTTGCAAGTACCGTTTGTTAAAGAGGCTATCTTTCTTCCATCCTATATTTTTGGCGCCTTTATCAAAGATTAGGCATAGTTCTGCGGGTTCATTTCTGGGAAAATTGGTCCCCCAAAGCTAGTGTGCCAACAAACAAATATAACAGGAAGTGTGGATGTACTTTCAAAAAGTGAGGAAGCTAAGTATTTCCTTTAGGTAAATAAGTGCATCCTCAGCCTTTAGATGTTGGGTGGCCTTATCAGAAAAATAAATAAAAATAACCAGCGCAGAATGAAACTCTGAATTCTGTGCATGAGTAGATATTCCTGCAGGAAGAACTCTTATGATTGCATATCAAAGGTCTACTCCACTAACCTCACTATGAAATATGTTTGGCTTCTCTGCAAGTATTACCCATTTTATGCAACACAACTCGACTCAACATTTTTTTCAACTAGAGGTAGCCAGTGTCATGGCCCTTGCTGACCAGCCTGTCTTCCATTCATGTTCCTCAGGTCTTTTCTCTGACTAGCAAGGATTATGAGCAGTAAGCAATGACACGGGGCATCCATATTTCTCTTAAATAGCTTATCAACAATTACAAAATAGTACAGAAAAATCCTTGGGACCCTCAAGCTGGGATAGGGCCCAATCGTCTAGTTGTAGAAAAAGAAAAGGCTGATAAACTCTGATAATTATCATTACCAAACTGGCAGTAACATTGCACATACTGCAATCAGTTATATTTAGTCATGTAATAAAAAAGAAACATTTCTGGCTGGGAATATGGCCTAGTGGTAAAGTGCTCACCTCATATACAGGAAGCCCTGGATTTGATTCCTCAGCACCACATGTATAGAAAAAGCCAGAAGTAAAAATTTAAAAAAAAGCCAGAAGTGGCACTGTGGCTCAAGTGGTAGAATGCTGAAAAGACACCAGGGACAGGACTCAGGCCCTGAGTTCAAGCCCAGGACTGGCACAAAACAAAAATAAACATTTCTAAATTCAAAATCACAGTCTTTGGTATGGTTATCCATTTCATTCAAGAAAGAAAACTTTCATAGTTTAATTCTTTTAGAAAATTGGCTGTCAAGTCAGGAACTGGTGGCTCCTGCCTGTAATCCTACAGATTCAGGAGGTTGAGATCTGAGCATCACAGATCTTAGCAAGCCTGTGCAGGAATTGGAGACAAATCTACAATTCACCCCCCAAAAGCTAGAAATGCAACTATGGCTTAAGCAATCAAATGCTAGTCTTTAGCAAGCGAAGTTCAAGGACAGCACCACACCCTGAATTCTAGTTTCAGAACTAGCACGCATACAAAAAGATAAATAAATAAGTTAGCACTCAATGCTGTCTTTAAATTATTATTTCATATTTACTGAGATATAATTCCGTATCTGCCATCTACCTATGGACATGTCTACATTTGTACATGTTTATATACATTTTTATTCCAAAAATGTTACTTGTCAGACTTTAGTGGTATTCAGCTGGGCAGGAAGCCTAAATTTTTCAAGTACTTTTTTTTTTTTTTAGAAAAGACAGTTTCACATGCTTTTAATCCTAGCTACTTGGGAGGCTGAGATCTGAGGATCATAGTTCAAAGCCAGCCCAGGCTGAAAAGTGCCAGAGACATTAAATAATCCAAAAACCAAAAGTGACAGTGTGAGTCAAGGGGTAAAGCAATAGCCTTGAGCTAAAGAAGATCAGGGACAATACCCAGGTCCAGAGTTCAAACCCCAGGATTAGCAAGACCAAAAACAAGACAATACATAGTTTTCCTCCCTCCTCTCTCTCTCTCTCTCTCTCTCTCTCTCTCCCTCCCTTTCCCTCTCTCTTTCTGTTTTCTTGTACATGTCTCCCCACAGACCCATATGAGAAGAAACTCAGGCATGCTCACATCTCCAGGCAAGGTTCCCAATGCACCCCTCTTCATGTCACTACCCATGGATTGAGAAATATGGAGAAGAGGAAGGAAATCAATTCCAGGAACCTCCTCCAGCCAGTAGGACAATAGGTGTTCACCAGGTGACCATCCAGGCCAAATCCATGCCACCTTCTGTATTCAGAGACTTACATTGCGGGCATTCATTGTGAAACCATCTTCTTTCTGCATTCCCGTCAACTAGAACTCTGTTCTACTTCCACATCCCAGCAAGTAGCTCCATAGTTCACCTGGAAAATTTTAAGTATCTTTGCTTCTTTTTCTTCCAAGCCCTACTCACCTCATCTATTCATTTGATTTAATTCATGAGACTAAGTTTCAAGTACCATGCAAACATACCCAAACCATTCCTGGGAATTAGGTAGAATGAAACTGTGTCATTTGCAGTAAGGAAGACAGCACTAGAACACAGTATGTGAAGGGACGGGTACCATACAAAATAACAAACACAGCCATTCTTCCATGTGTGGAAGCTAAAATACTGGCTTTTGTATGAAAGATATGGGGGAAAGGTGGGTGTCCACAAAGGAAGGTGATATTTGGTCCCTGGGAGGCTCTATGCATGTGTGAAATATCCCAGTCATTTCTGTTCAGTTGGACAATAAGCCTACAATGAAACAAAAGTGAAAACAGAGAAGCTTCTGGAGATTACAGTCCCAGTGTGGCTCAGTGTTGGATTGGTTTTGAAAGGCTTTAATGAAATCTGAAATACAACCCTACTTGGATTTCTGTCTTCTCACTTCTCCAGGAATTGGGCAGCTTGTCTGCTTGCTTTGACTTGTCCATTCCAGCTAAGTTGTGCTGTGTGCTTCTTTTTTTGTCTTGAGACCTGGTGACTGAATCCATGACTCTGTGGGCCAGAGAGCTTCTCCAGCACTGAAACCCTTCAAGAAGCATAGCAGCCTGGGATGCTGAGCACCAACCAAGGCCTGTCACGTGGGGATGACAGTGCCTGACTGAGTGGAGGAAGATGGTGAGAGCAGCTTCATTTGCAAGAAGCCAAAGTAGAGGCCAACCAAAGTCCTACAATGGGCACGATGACAAACATACTGTCATGGATCGTAGAAGAAAATTGTCTGCATGGAAGAAAATAGGATAAGGGAACACAGGCAAATGAGGTGAAGGGTACTTAGAATAACAGAGAAAATATATGACCAAAGTGCATTATATGAATATAGGAATGAATCCAGAATCAGGTCACTTTCTGAAAAAGCTAATGAAAAATTAGCTGGGTGACAGTATCTTATGTACATAATCGTAGCTACACAAATGTAAGATTTTTGAGGATCATAGATTGAAGTTCAGGAGACTCTGAACTCTAATAAAGTACCAAAAAGATGGAAGTAGTTTTTGCTCAGGTGGTGAGATTGCTAGCCTTGAGCAAAGAAGGTCAGAAAAATCATCCTGGCCATGAGTTCAAATTAAACGACTTTCAAACAATAGAGAAAGCAAGTTAGGAAAGAAGAAAAATACACCCCACCCCCACACCCCTACACACAAAGAGACACAGAGAGAAAGAGACAGAGAGAGAGAACTCTAAGAAAATAGGAAGACAGGCTCGAAGGATGGAACAAAGAAAAAGAAAATGTACTAAAGGTTATTACTAAAGTGATTTAAAGAAGTGAGCTTATAAATTCCTGCAGTAATAAGGATGAATATGCACTGATGAAAATGAAAGGTAAAAGTAAAAATAAGTTCTTTTGGATGGTCTAGGTCATGCAAAAGTTTCCAGGAGAAAGGATCACAGAGTTGGAAACCAGATGAGCACTACCTAGGCCTGGGTTGGTGAGAGGCTTGGGGAGGCAGTGGGCATGGCTACGGGGGGCATATACCCCAGGTGTCTGCATTACATTCACCCTGGGGCCGCTGTGTCTGCATTAATGTTCTGCTTTGCTCTGGCTTGGTTTAGCAGGAGAGGATTCCAGATGAAAGCCGTGCACCAGAGCAAATTGTGGAGAAACGTTGGGGTCTGCAGGAACAGGAAGCCCTGGGAAGATCCTCATGACTGGGGAGTGCTCTCTGAATGAGGAAATCTCTGGAGAGCCCCTTAGTTCTCCTGAGAGGACTGTACTGAAAGCAGAACTTCTGCTCTGGCCAATGTCCCCATCATCCTGCCTCAGCATAGGCTCTCTCCACAGTGCTCCGGATAACTGAGATATGACCCAGTCCAGGGCCTTGACCACAGGACCATTTTCACAATGATATGAGTTAGGACTTTCATCCTTCCTGATTATGAACTAAACATCTTTTCTTTATTAAATATCCAGGCCCCTGCATTTGAATAGCATAGAAATTTTAGCCCATAGAATGGGTTATGATGCATTGTAGCAAGTCTAAGGCTGTTGAAGTGTAATGGAAAATGTGTGTAGTATGTGAACTCTTTCTCACAAAGGCAAACAGATAACCATCTCAAAGAGATTATATTATATCTGCCAGGAGCCACTCAGGAAGGCAGAGGCTGTGTCATCCTGGCAGTTGGGGGATGAGCCTCAGAATCGTGACGTCACAGAGGAATTCCCAGTGCTCAGACTCCAGGCAGTTGACTGTGGTCTTTGTTGGAGCTGCAGCCATGTCTGCTATCCAGAGCCTTGAAACAGATGAAGACAAATGTTCACTGTGACAAGCACACCCTCCATGCGTGGCTGCCCTGCACCAGGTAGTCTGGAAAACACCTGCTTTGAGGTTCCTCCTAGGGGTGGCCCTGGTCAGGGTTCTGTCTCCTTTCTCCTGACCTTTGCGAACTGCCTCTGACCTTCAGCCCTGTTCATGAAAAGTGACCCCTGTTCACACTGTACAGGGCTGAGGTGAAGACTGTTGTCTTCACATTGTCAGAGAAGACAGAGAGAGGTTCCATGGTCGAGTGTGGAGGAGGCTCTGCCAGTGCCTGAGCAGCGAGCAAAGCTTTCCACACTGTTCAGTGCCATCACCATACCCAACAGAGCCACAGTGCTGCCCAGAGGACCACAGTGCAGCCAGAAAACCTAAGTGCTTCCTCTAGGGGCATCATGTCCTGCTCAGTGTTCCTTCTCATCTGTTCGCTTCCCCAAAACAGAATACTGATATAAATAAAATGGGAATAACATTTCAAGGAGGTTCAGTTGTGTCACGATTAAAAGCAATTTGGAATTGCTTCTTTAAGAATATTCATGGCATGCTATAAAAATGCTTTTCTCAAGTTGACCAATGACATTTGGTCACTTTGTGGTGGCCATCTCCTCAGCCTTGCTCTATCATTTCATCTCCCTTACCAGATTCTTCTCTTTTCCTCTAACAGGTACATTAGATTCTGGCATTGTTCTTTCCCCATCTCTTAGAGAAGAAAAGGTCCAGGACTCTGTTCCTATATCTGACCTCCACAGCTTTTCTGCTTCTGTTAAAAAATCAAATAACCAAGTCCCCTGGGTGTGAGTGATAGAGTCAGGCTGACATTGGGAGTACCATGTGTGGAACTGTGTCCCCATTACACTGGGCACAAAACTACACCATGGTAGAGCCTGTGTGTGGTGTTGTGCGCTGCCGGAGAGACTTCTTCCTGAGGAAGATGCCCAGCTTCACAGACTTGTGTGCCCAGAGGTCAATAGCAGAGCCATGCTCATCCACAACCTAGTGCACATGAGAACAGGCTGGATGAGGAGGAAGTGGCACCTCTTCCTGTTCACTGATGTGATGCTAGTGTCTAATACCAAGTACTTGTGGACCACACACTCTCCTGCCCACCACAATGTGCTCTTCCATTTGTTTCTGCATGGTTTTAGATCTCCTGTTTTTTCTAAGTACACATGCAGCTCCTGTGTTGGCTCCTGCAGAGAGCATTGTCAGGAGTGAAGAAGACCCTGTGGTCTGCTGGCCCATCCCTGTAGTCCCAGCACAGAGTGTCTGAGGCAGGAAGGATCCAGAAGAAGAAACTAGGCTAGACTACATACAAAGGCCCTGTCTCCAAAAGCAAATAAAACAAGCATAATAATAACGGTGATTGGCTTTATCTGAGTTAAATATGACAAAATAATTAGAGTGATTAGAGAGTAATGTGTTCAGTTAACCTGAGCCAACCTTCCTAATCGGTAAGTAACAAACTAAAAAGCCTAAGGCAGTATTCTCACACCTGTAATCCCTACTACTCAGGAGGCTGTGACCGGAGGAATGTCAGTCAAATCCAGGCTGTGCAAGAAGTCCATACAACTTACCTTTAATTCCCCTCCAAAAAGCTGGCAGTAGAGCTCTGTCCCAGGTGATAGAGGTCTAGCCTTGAGAAACAAAGCTCAGAGACAGCTCCCAGGCGCTCAGTACAAACCCTATGACTCTGACAAAAAAAGATAACAAAGTAAGAGTCATGGAGTTTCTTTTTGCAGATATAAGATATGCTTTAGGATAAAGCATATCATTCCACTGCATATCCTGTCTGTGGCCGAATGTGGGGAGAAAGTGGGAAATGGGAATGGGAATTCCAGAAAGTCCTTTGTCTTGAGCTGGCCCCAGGAGAAATTCAGTCACTTTCTGGTAAGACTAACAGATATCAGGTAGTTGTGGATCCACAAAGCTACATGCAAAATTTCCCGAAAAGATGGAAAGTATGATGCAATTTTATCTAGAATTTACTATAAAACAAAAATGTTCTGATATGATTGCTTTCTTGGCTCCTCCCTCAACTTTGACCTTCATAATGACCTTCTATGCACACACTCCACCATGTTCAAATGGGTCAGTATTGCACTGCCTGTACCAGTGGTTTTCAGTAAGATTAGAAAACCTTCTTGGGGGAGGGTGGATGCTCAGTCTGGGGAGGCCAGGTGTTACCTATGTACTGCATCACAGTAATTGAAATTAGTCAGCAAGTATTAGTGAACCCTGCAAGTGTGCTTAGCAATTTTATTTCACACTCCCAACAATTCCCTGTGGAGATAGATTTTACTTCTGTAAATATAACTAGGTCAGCAAACAGCAAAGGGCTTGAATTGCTCTAAAATGGGTTTTACTGATAAAGTACAGGTTAATTTTCCAGCGCACATCTCTAAGCCTGCATGAAGATGGAGAATGGCCCCAGACAGGTTGAAACACATGGATTCACAAAGTGGTGTAATGTGTATCATCCATGGTCTCAAAACCACACCCCTCACTTCCACCTGTGTATTCATTGGGTACATGTTGAGCATGCAGTTCACATTTCCTCTCTTCAGAGACCTCACATGTCCTCAGAAGATTGAGAC
This sequence comes from Perognathus longimembris pacificus, assembly GCF_023159225.1. Taxonomy (NCBI): domain Eukaryota; kingdom Metazoa; phylum Chordata; class Mammalia; order Rodentia; family Heteromyidae; genus Perognathus; species Perognathus longimembris. The sequence goes on along the minus strand of NC_063178.1, from coordinate 50,644,326 downwards.
AAACAAGACAAATAGTTCTCACATTGTCTATTTGTTAATTCTCTGATGAATGCATCTTGGAAAAAATTATCAAAAATGATTGTGAAGGTGGACATATGTGTGTCCGTCTCTGCAGGACTTGTCCGTGGCATATTTCATGGAATGTTCTGGGTTCTTGTTGCTCTGTGGGTACTCTGGATGCAAATTAAAGGAAGCTGATGCAACTCATAGAGAGAAGAGTAGACATTCCCCCAAAACTACTCTTTAGGGAAAACTTAAAATGTGGCTATTAGATCATTTTAAGCTCCATTAGTTTTAAAGCTATTGCACTGTCCAGCCTCCTTGTTGTGTGGTAGATGGCTTTTATTACGTTTCTGCAACATGGCCTCAGTAAACAGGTATTGTGTGTGTATATATAGGCAAGTTAGGGGAAGTCTAAGGTGGGCTTCACTATCCTGGCGAAACACTTTTCAGGACAGCACAGCATTGGAAAGGAGAAGAGCTGTTATTTATGGAAATAAAAAAGAAAAACAAGCAGACATAGAATAAAGTCTGGTGTTTAATAAGATGATAAATATTGGATGGCTAAGTGCCCACTGATTCCACTCATGGTGTTCTCATACACACACACACACACACACACACACTGCCTCCACACAAAAATTCAAATATTAATGTTTAAAGTGATTTGGTTTACAATGCCCAGGTAATAGTTGTAAAAGCTTAATGCATGACTAAAGAAAATATATGCCAGATTGTGAGGAATAATATGTACATACCTTGATTTCCAATCATTTTTTTTTGTTTTACACCTTTTATTCTTACATCAAGTTTGTAAAAACAGAAGCAGGTGACATTTTCACTTAAAAAAGCCTTTTCCTTAGCTGCGGTTTTCTTGATGGAGAGTCCCCAGGTGTGAGAGAAGTAGAAGCTCATCTTGGCGCCAGCATCCGGCCAGTGCCGTCACTGATTCGTGGCATTGTCTCTTCTAGGACACTTGTGACAGACACAATATCAACAGGATTTACATTGGGGTTTTTTTGGTTCCTTTAAAAAAAAAAAGTATGTTCCCAGTTTCTCATTCATACTTTTCTTTGAATATATTGCACAATATTTGATTATTAATAAAAGGTATTTAGGTCTCAGGCAAAAAAATGTTTTTTCTCCTTCCCCTCAGGAGGTGCTAATGAGTATTATTTTCTAAAAGAGGTAAGTGGTTGTCTGTGTGGCCATCCTCAAAGGGAACAAAATAGACAGCTTTACAGGATCCAAGTCTGAAACGACAGCAAACGATCTCCACTATAAATTTTCCAATTCCATGTAACATGCCTGTTGTTGAGATGATTCCTCCAACAATACCACAGTCTTACAAAAAACTGCCAGAGTGGCATATGCTCCTCAGTGACAGTCACCATGAGAGAGCTGAGATCGTATGTTATGAAGATTCCAGAAACTCCATGGCTGCCCGCAGCATGGTTGATGATACACTCCCTGTCTGTGACAGAAAACTGATGTGTTTCTGCTGAAATTTTGTATGTGGCATTTTGTTGGCACAACTGTAATAAAATATTGGAACATCTGGTTGTGATCTACAGCAATTTTTTCAGTTCCATCCAGAGGATTAATGATTACTGGAACAACCTCTCCAAAAGACAGGTGATCTATTCTGTGAGAAAAGTTGTAGGTTGACCAGTGCTGCCAAGTGCGCATACCCTCGAGGATGTGGAATTGCCTTGCCCACAGTTATGTGAAAAGTCCCTGCTACTTTATTAACGTTGAGATGGCCTCGTATTGAAGAATGCGACAAGTCGTCTTCCCTGGGTGGAAGTGCAGTGGATGAGCTTTTGGAAGCACTTTTGAATATCACAACCAGAAGAGAATGTTCTTGTAGCCTGCTCTGAATCAGCTGTAGCATCCTCTGCCACTCTTTTTGCTGTGGTGAAAGTTCAAATATTACTAGTTCATGAATAAGACCATCTGCAGAAGCAACCACTGTTTCTGTTAAATCCAATACATCTGCTCCAACATAATGGCACTTCATGGCAACAGTAATATCTATATTGATTCTCAATTTACTAGAAAAATGTTTGTCTACTTCATATTCATACTTCATCCATGTATCTTGATATACTGAGAATTCCATTATTGTTAGTAAATCCATAGTAGTAAATGCTATCAGAGAAACATTGCACATTGTATCCAACAAAATGTCAATTCTCTCTGGAACTCTGCACTCATTCATCACATGAGAAGAAATACTATGTAATATCACCAATTGTCTTTGAAGAATACTTTAACAAATATATCTGTACCAGGCACCACTCTAAATATTTGCATCCAAGTGTTTAATAGATGCAGTAAACCTGTGCCCCCACTGGCTGAGGTCTCTACATAGCTTTCGGGAACCTTTGGAAAGGTATCCAGTTCTTTCACAAAACTTAAGGTTTTTTTTCCAATTCAGTCGCCTCATCTTCAGGAAAACCATCCTCCTCTTCCTTCATATAGTCATGCTTGTGGTGCGGCCCCAGCCAACCACCATGTTTCTTTCCAATCTTTTTAAAGAAGGAGAATATAACAATACTAGGTGATGATGACAAACACAAATATCACAAACATTCAAATATTATACTCTTATTCATGGTGATTTTATGTATGTATCAATTACCAGATTTTTAAAACATGCAAGGTAGAAAATCTTAGATATGAAATGTAAACATTGGAGAAATTAATCATACAGTGAAATAGCAAAAGAGATACTGATTGGGAGTAACTTAGCTGTCTTACCACTCATCATTAAAGACTTGGTATGGTGTTGATTATTGATCATAACAATGAACAGGATGTTTCCCAGGAAATAATAACACAGCATATTACAGTTCTGAAATTTTTATAAGGAAATGAAACACAGCAATTTTCCCATGTTTTCATTTTTATTGCCAATTTTTATCCTTGCTTACTGAATTGAAAATATCCCATCGATGTTTCTTCATACGATTGAGTGTATATAATGCTATTTTTGTATTTGAACAGCACACCTTGCTCTGTCTGGTGCGATCACTGTGGACACTGAAGGCAATGCAGGTGTGAGCTTGCCTATGCTGAGGTGGCTTGCAGCACACAGTAGAAAATGAGTTTTTCCACGTCAATCCAATGTGTCTTCCACACTAAAGGCTAATTCACATCACAGTAAGATCACTGGTCAGAGCCAGAGTCTATCAAACCCCAGTTATGAGCAGGTTCTAATTCCACCCATACTCACATTGACACTAATGGACCGACAATCTTTTTATCTCTAAGGACAGACTTAAAAATCATAGCATGAATGTGAAATATACTATAATATTGTCTCTCATTTTCAATTGCAGTTCTTCACAGCTAAAGGAAAAATGGTGCTCTTTACTTCAAAGGTAATTCCCAGCTGCTCATACTTAATATTTTAATTTGCTAGTGAGTAAATAAAAGTCCCTGAAAAGCAATGTTCCCAATCTACTCTTCTTATTTGTAATAGAAATTATTTATCATGGCTTCTTTTAGAAATAAAATGCATTTTTTATTTTGTAAGACATTTTGTTTATAAACCCTAAGTTCTTCTTAACCTCAGCAGAGTGGATTTAAGGGAATATTTTCTAAGTAAATATGTAGGATTACAGTCACTGTCATCCTGACTGTTCAGGAGGTTGAGAACTGAGGATTGTGGTTCCAAACAAGCCCAGTCATGAAATGATTTTCCAATAAGTTGAAAGTGGGAATCTGGATCAAGTAAGAGCGTGTTAGCCCTGAGCTAAAGAGCTCAGGGTAAATGTTCAGGTCCAAGGATCAAGATCCAAGGCTGGCTCTGTGTGTGTGTGTGTGTGTGTGTGTGTGTGTGTGTGTGTGTGTGTGTGTGTTGCTCAAAGCAATGTTTTTTACAATAGGCATGCTTCCCAAATCTAATTTCCTCAAGCTATCTCTTGTGTTCTGAATCTCATATTTTGTTTTCAAACGATAGTCTATATTTTCAAACTACTGCCTCATTCTTTGTGCTCTTTTTCATTATTGTTGAAATTTTCAGCTATATCAACACTCAAAAAGAGAACTTCAGAAGAATATTCCATTGCGGCCCTCTGCCAATGATTTCCAGAAGGATGATTCTGTAAATGGTTTTAAGAATAAGCAGGGATTATCAAGATCCTTACTTACTTAGGAGAGGAGTCTGGATAGTCTTTACATAGGAATTCACAGACTTGTCTCTGCCTGATTCATTTCAATGGCAACAGTGTTTAGAGATAGAATGTAGTAGGAGAACCGGGCACCAATGACTCACACCTGTAATCCTAGCTACACAGGAGGCTAAATCTGAGAACCATGAGTCCATGATACTCTTATCTCCAATAAACAACTCACAAAACGCCAGAAGTGGTGCTGTGGCTCAACCATGAGAGTGCTTAAGAAAAGGAAGCTCAGGGACAATCTCCCATGCCCAGCAGTCAAGCTCCAGTAAACAAACAATTTGTAAGGTTATCTTTGCATTAAAAATTAGCTTCAGTGATTTTTACAGTGTAGTACAGTTCAGCTAAAGAAAGAATTCTTTAGAGACATGAGCTTGTCTTCATGGATGATAATTTGTGTTGTCTCCGGAAATACCTGAGCCAACAAGATTTTTAAAAGATTCCCATAAATTTATTCTTACCTGTAGAATCATAGTGCACCTTACACATCACAGTAAATAACTGTAAAACTTGATATTTCAGGACTTTGTTGGTGTTTTAAGTATTATTTGATGTTTTTCTCTTCTCTTTCTCTACAAATTTGAATATTGATGTAAATTAGATGTGAAGGACATTTGTAGAATGGACATTTGTCACTTATAATGATTTAAGAAAATCAAATTGGAATGATCTTTTCACAGAAATTCATAGCATAACAAAGACTTTTTTCAACTTTACCAATAACTTCTATGTTCAATACCAAACAAAAGAGTGGTCAGTTTCCATAATCATTGCTTCTCCTTGCTCTTTCATTTCCCCTGGCTCACCACTCTCTCACCAGCCCATCTCCTCCTCTCCTCTAACAGTAGATTCAGCTTCTGGCCTCCTTTTGCCCATCTCCCAAAGTGGAAAAGGTCCAGGGCTCTGTTTGCATATCTGTCCTGCATCCATATTCAAACTGACCTAGCTTTCTACTTGCTTTTCCACCCATACTGCAAAGTCCATTGGATGTTATTTATGAAGTCAAGGTTGAAAATGGTAGCATTGTGCACCATTAAAGTCTGGCATGAAGCTCTCTCCTATGTTTGAACACTGACCATGTGTGGTGTTTTCTGTGCAGCAGGAAAGCCATCTTCCTAAGAAGGACGATCATTGGGACATATCCCTGTCCCCAGGGGACCCTGGCAGAATCCTGCTCATCTATGGCCCAGTTCAGATACAGGAAGGATGCAAGAAGAAGAAGAAGCACCTCTTCCTGTTCATTGATTTACTGCTTGTGTCTAATACCAAGTAGATGTGCACTGCACACTCCTGTTCAGCACAAAATGCATTTCACTAGCAAATAGCATTTACATAGCCCTGGCTTTAAGACCACAGGTTCTTTTTCAATTTTGTTTGCAAAGGATTGGATCTTTGTTTGTTTCCCACATGTCCCTGAAGTGGTGTTACTGTTGAGAATATGGTCAAGAATGAAGAACACCACCAGGCATGCTGTCCATCCTGTAGCCACAGCGTGCAGACTTTGATATAGGAACCAGAGTTAGGATCAGGCTGCATTACACAGAGAGGCCCTGACTCCAACACAGATAGAACAACACGACTGAGAATGTGACAGATCAATGCACTCCTGTCCAAAGTTCAAAATGATAAAAAAAAAAAGAAAAAGAAAAAAACTAAGAGACTAGTTCGAGCTGAGAATGTCACTTAGGGGGCGAGTGCTCACCTAGCATGAATGAAGCCCTGGGGTCAATTCCTCAGTACCACATACACAGAAAATGTTGGAAGTGGTTCAGTGGCTCAAGTGGCTATCCATGACCAAAGAAGCTCAGAAACAGACTAGGCCCATAGTTCATGTCCCAGGACTGACAACAAAAAACAACAAACAAAAACCCCAGTCCCCCACCAAAAAAAAAGCAAGGGAGTAGTTTGGGAGACTAGTTCTTAACACATTGTGGATGTAAATTAAGAGGTATGGTGTTTGTTGCTCTTTTTAGGTACAAGAAGTGCTTTAAGATTAAGAATGCTATCCCACTGCATGCCCTATGGATGGCTGAATGTGGGGACAATAAGAAGGGTGGTGATTATTCCATAAAGTCCCTTCTTTTGGGCTGCCCATGGAGAATGTCAAGGCCACCTTCAGGTAAGTCTTATGGCTGGCCTCTGAACCTGCAGTGAAATAGCAAAGGAGTGATTCTGAATTCATCATTTAGCTATTCCAGCTCACACTAACATGACGTACAGTAATCTTGATCATTGTTCATGCTAATGTAAAATAAATTTTCTAGGATATGAGACACCATCGTACACTTCAGAAAATGCTTTAAAAAAGTGAAACATTCTAGTTTTTCTCATGTTTCCTGTTGTTTAATTGCAAATTTTTCTATGTATTTCTGGATAAAGAATATGCTATTTAGGGCTGGGAATATGGCCTAGTGGAAAGAGTGCTTGCCTTGTATATATGAAGCTCTGGGTTTGATTCCCCAGCACCACATATATAGAAAATGGCCAGAAGTGGTGTTGTGGCTCAAGTGGCAGAGTGCTAGCCTTGAGAAAAAGAAGCCAGGGACAGTGCTCAGGCCCTGAGTCCAAGGCCCAGGACTTGAAAAAAAAAAAGGGGGGGGGATATTCTATTTAAAGAACGTGTTTCTTCTGTGTGCTTTAATCTGGATGACTATATTTCTTTAAATGTTTGAATAGCACATCCAGCTTTGTTGGTATTATCACGGGGAACTGAATGTAGGGCGAGTGTGAGACTGGCCCATTCTGAGGGGGCTTCCATCACAAGTGGCAGTGATTCTAATCAAATCCACTCCTCTTCTACAGTAGTCTACTTAACATCACAGTAAATCACCATACAGGCTACAGTCCATCAACGCCCCAGTTAACACTAGGGTTGATTTTGTCTGTGTTCACATGGATACCAATGGATTGACAGTATTTTCACCTTTCATGATTTCTTAACATCATGTCTATGAAATGTCACTAAATATTGTCAATCATTTTAATTTGCATTCTACCCAACAAAAGGAAAAATGGTGTTCTTTCTTGCTCAGGTATTAATATTTCACTTTGTGAATGGAGATTTGAAAGCCAATAAATATCCTCAAAATATTCTCACTCAGTTATTATGGTTGTTATTTATCCTGGCTGCAATTCTAATTAACATTCATTCTGTATTTTGTGATACTTTGATTATAATCTCTAAATTTTCCTTCACTTTAAATGATAAATTAACATTCTCTGAAATTATATATCTAGGTCAACAGGCACTAGAGGCTCCATCCTGCAATCCATCTTTTTCAGGAAGCTGAGGATTGCAGTTTGAAGGCAGTCTGAGCAGGATAGTCCAAGAGACACTGATGTCCAATAAACCCCCAGAAGATTCAGAAGTGGAGCTGGGGCTCCTGTAGTACAGCCATAGTCCGACGCACATAAGTTTAGAAACCGTGCACAGACTCTGGGGAAGTCCCAGGTTTGGCACAATCTATGTTCTCATGCTGCATGCTCCCAGCACATCTTGCTTTCGGTTGTCTATGAAAGTGTTGGCCCTCCCCTCTAGATAGTCACTCTTGAAACACTGGCTCTGATTCCTTCCTAAATGTCACTGTGCTGGACTCTCTGCTCGCTTCTCAATCCTATCCTACTTTCCTCCAATGTTATTTCATCTATTCAAATGCATGACTGATCCATGAGTGTTGTCAACAACAAAATATAGATCGAAAACATATTAACTATAAAGACTGATGTGAAAACTCAGTTACTAGCTCTTATTGAATGGCTCAGGTATACCAGCCTGGCAAAAGAGGAAGACCTGGACGATCGCATTCCACTCCAGATTTTCACCAATGAGGACAAGAACAGTTGACTTGTAAGTGGTTTTTACAGCAGAGAGGACATTTCTAGTTACTTGCTCAGGCTGGAACGGGGAGAGAGTTTAAAAATTATCAAATGGAAGGAAACATTTTAAGAACAATGATAGGAGGAAAGAAAGAAATTGAGGGATGAGCTCAATTCCACTTAGGTGTTATTTATGAAGGTAAATGTGATAGCAATGTGACTTAGTGCAATTACTATATGCTATTAACAGTTATCTATTTTGGAACAATTCTGTGTCCTTCTCTTTGTAGAATAGCTCCCTTTATTTCAAAATCCCTTTCCAGCCTTCATGCTGAATCTTCCCAGGGGTATTTTGTATTTTTAAATCACTTTAGTGTAAATTGAGAAACTTTCTTGAAAATGCAAGACCTGTTGCTCCCAGCTGGCTCAGGCCTGGAATCATGGCTACACTAGAGTTGAGATCTGAGCACTGTAGTTGAAAGCCAGCCAGGGAGGAAAGACCTTGAAATGCTTACCTCTAAATGACCAGCAAAAAAAGCTGAAATTGGAGCTGTGGCTCACGTTGTAGAGTGCTAGACTTGAATGACAATCCTCAGATACAGACCCTGGCTTTGGGTTCAAGCTCCATAAGGTACACAACTTAACTAAGTGAGTTGTGTTTGCATGTTTTTAACATAAGAAAGGAAGACCAACTGGGCAGGGCAGAAAAGTCCCTTTGAGATTCTTATAGACAATGAAGATCCCCAAATCCAGAAGTGGAGCTTTGTCTCAAAGTTAGACCTCTAGCCTTGAGCAAAAAGAACTCAAGGATGGAGTCTAGGACATTGAGTTCAAGCCCCCAAATAAGAACTACATCAAAAATGAAAGAAAGACAATTTAAATAATGTATTATCATTCATACATTTATGTCTTTCATTTATAAAACTGTGTACTAGACAATATGAAACTTTATCCACTGATTTTAGCTAACAAATATAAACAAGCAAATTTTAATATTAAATATATACAATTTGTCACAGTTTTGCCATACAGAAGGTCATTTCTATCATTCAGGGAGGTACTCTTCCTGGAATTAAACTACTTTTTCAAGTTCTTGTTATTTATATGTGGAGTTGTTATCATTAATTTCATACATTTTTGTGAAATTAAAAAGGAAAGGAAAGGTACCAAATATTAAACAGAAAATCAGAATCTTTCCCCCAAAGATTCTTACTTAGAATTTTTCATATAATTGTTTTTATTTTTACTTTTTCTAGAAGTGTCAGCATGCATGACAGCATACATATTTTTGAGAGTCTTTACCAAATATCATAGTCCTTCATGCTGAAATTTATATACTTCTGAAAAAAATGGTATTCTTTTATACCTATACTAACTCTTTCCTACTAAACTTAATTTTACTCTGTGTATGTATGTATGTATGTGTAACATATATGTGTACATATATTCATATACATGTTACATTAATAGAATGTGCATAAGCCTATATAATTATACAGAAATATGGGTGGCTATTCATATATACAGAAAACATAACATGCATGTTTACATACACATTTCTATGTATGTACACATAAAATATACAAATGTTTATATACACATAATATACATTTAAGGTATCCATGAATATACACATAATCATTATATATATATATACATATATGTATATATATATACATATATGTATTCTCTGTGGTGTGTGTGTGTGTGTGTGTGTGAGAGAGAGAGAGAGAGAGAGAGAGAGTGCGCATGATGGTAGGAATTGAACCCGGGACTCATACACGCTAGTCCAGTATTGCCTGAATCAGCCAAACTCCATGCCGTTTCATATTTTCCAAACACTTAGATTTTCTCAATTGTCCCCCAAAGTGTTCTTGAGTCAGAACAGAAAGCTTCATGTTCAAATATTGCTTTAGAAATTATGCTAAATTATCACGTCCCACTCCTGTTAACATCAGGCCTCAGTTCACCTGAATTCCATGAGTCAGGATACGTTCACCCCATTGCTTGTAATGCCTTCAAGAATATCAACTGATACTTGCCACAATGAGTTACGCACATTGTAGTAGAGTAATAAGGAGTTCACAGTGATGAACAAAACACATCATAAAATGGTACTTTGGTCTTCAGGGGTGCTCTACATAACACAAAATAGTATTGTTCATTCCCTATGGCTGGTAGTGAGTGTCTTGCAAATGATCTGAGCCATTTCATGAGCCTGACTCATGGCTGCAGGGAGAAGAGAGTGGACAGGTCTGGTGTGAAAAGTGCAGACTTCTCTCTGCATGACTCCCTCCAGTGCTGACAGGGCTGAGAGATACATCTGTTTGGTCAGCTCTGTATTTTTTTTTTGGCCTGGGGCTTGGACTCAGGGCCTGAGCACTGTCCCTGGCTTCTTTTTGCTCAAGGCTAGCACTCTGCCACTTGAGCCACAGCGCCACTTCTGGCCGTTTTCTGTATAAGTGGTGCTGGGGAATTGAACCCAGGGCCTCATGTATACAAGGCAAGCACTCTTGCCACTAGGCCGTATCCCCAGCCCCCAGCTCTGCATTTTTAAATGGCCTTCAGTGAAGTCCAAATTTCTTTACATGAAGGCTGAAGAGGAGCGTGATTACTACTGAAGAGCCAAGTGTCTGCCTATGGATTGATGTTCAGCCCATGGAAAGTCTCCACATCGATGCTCATGGGCCACAAGCAGGTCTTCCCTGAAAATGTCCTTATTTGACCTTGCCTCTTGGAAGACATTGTCACTGAATTTTCAGCTTTGTGAACATTTTTTTTCTCTCATTATTTTCATTGTATTCCTGTGCCTTTTGTCCTCCATATTCTCTGATTTTTATTCAGCTTTGACTTCTGTGGGCTTTTTTCATGTGTCTGAAATGCATTCTCCTGGCTTCATGTTATACAAAGAAATGAAGACACAATTCTACTCAAGGTTTGTGCTATTCACAGGAGTTGCCTTTAAATACTAAGAAACAAATTGTGCTTTGGAGATAAGGAAACTAATTTGGAAATGACTATATAATGATACTATTTGCATTCTTAACATTTTTTTTCTCACATGTCTTTCTAGCCAATAACAGTAATAGCAAGAAACTCAGATACAGTGAAGGACATTATCAGCACGTCACTATCAAGACTGGGAATAAGTGTAAGTCACCTGTAAGCCGTTTGTAAATTAGAAAGAGATTTCCTGTTGGTGATGAATAGAGATGCACTTCCGCTCACGTGCCTATTGTGTACTGTCTTCATAGCATTGCTGATAGTCATAAGTGATGTTATATTTGTCCCCCTCCCCCACCTCTTTTTTTTTTTTTTTGGCCAGTCCTGGGCCTTGGACTCAGGGCCTGAGCACTGTCCCTGGCTGCTTCTTGCTCAAGGCTAACACTCTGCCACTTGAGCCACAGCGCCACTTCTGGCCGTTTTCTGTATATGTGGTGCTGGGGAATCGAACCCAGGGCCTCATGTATACAAGGCAAGCACTCTTGCCACTAGGCCATATCCCCAGCCCTCTCCCCCACCTCTTGAATAGTTAGGATTACAGACATGAGCACCAGCGCCCGGCTCCCTTTTGCTTTTAATGTAACTCAGTGGGACAGAATGAGGTAGAAAGGTTTCTGAATGCCAACATGTTTCATTCTTCTTTTTTCATCCCTTGAGCTCTCAATAAAAGTTTGAAAGATACAGTCAGGCACCAGTGACTCACACTTGTAATCCTAGCTACACAGGCAGCTGAGATCTGAGGATCACAGATCAAAGCCAGCCTGGCAGGCAAATCCCAGAGTGTCTTCTCACAGGTATGTGGAGAGAGGAAGGGTGGGCAAATCCAGTCAGAAGATTCAATGCGCGAGCATAACCATGAAACCAGGTAACTCCAGGGGGTGGGTGTGTTTGGGAGATAAAGGGAGAATAATGGAAGGGGCTGCATTGATGGAGATGCATTGTACTCATGAATGGCTGTATCAAATTGAAGCCCCTTTGTGCCACTACTGAAGGATCATAGGACTTGGGGGAGTGGGGTAAACCTGTAATAAGTTGATTATCCAATTGAATAGTGAGTGTTTACACGGAGGAAAATCTGTAGCCTCTTTTCAAATTATTCATGGTGTGTCGAGAGCACAAATCTGGGAAATTCTATGTCTAAACATTACATGTGATATCTAGGAAACCCAGAGAAGAGACACAGGAAATTTTTTCACCATTATAGTAGGCACTCAACAAACATGACATTGAGCCAAGTGCTAATGGCTCACTCCTGTAATCCTACTCAGGAGGTGGAAATCTGAGAATGAAAGTGCAAAGCCAGCCCAGGCAGGAAATCTGTGAGATTCTCCCATTAATGAGAAAAAAGTTGGAAATGGAGCTGTGGCTCAAGTGGTAGAGCGTAGACTATAGTGAAAAGAGAGAGAGTTTGGGGCCCTAAATCCAAGTTGCAGTACTGGCACAAGAAAGGAAGGAAGGAAGGAAGGAAGGAAGGAAGGAAGGAAGGAAGGAAGGAAGGAAGGAAGGAAGAAATTAAATAAAGAAATGGAAAAAAGAGCAAGGAAGGAGAGAGAGAAGGAAGAAAAGAAAGGAAGGAAGAAGGTGGAACTTGATAGGTGTGTGGAGGGGAGGTTAAAGGAAGGGGGAATACCAATGATGAGAGCAAGGAAGGAATGCATTCGTAATATTCAATATCTATCTCATGAAACTAGGAAAACTGAGATGATGGGTGGGGTTGGGAGAGGTGACACAGATAGATACTATAACATTCCTCAACTCACATGTTGAAGTGTACCCTCTTTACACACCTAAAGACAATAAAAATATTTTAAAAATAAGTAAGAAAACGGATAAGCAGTAGGTAAATAAATAAGAAAATGAATGAATGATTGTGAGATTCCCTCCTTCTCCTCTTTGATAGGTAGACCCTTACATAACTAAATTCCTACAGACAAGGACCTAAAGGACGCATTATTGCTCACGGCTGTCTTTCACACTCTAGCAATTGTTCTCTCCCATCGTCCATCCTTCCAATAAAATTTAAAAAAAAAATAAAAGAGCAAAGAACTTAAGATTCCCCAAAGCTTCATTAGGCAAAGCCAGAGAGCCATTTAGACCAAGTGAGTCAAGCTCCAACTGCTCCAGTCCCATTTTTTATGGTAAAGTATATCTGACATGAAATACTGACACAATGCTTATTGTGGGTTTTGGTGTTGTTTTTGTTGCCAGTCCTGGGGCTTAGACTCAGGTCCTGAGCACTATCCCTGGCTTCTTTCTGCTCATGGCTAGCACTCTACCTCTTCAGCCTCAGCACCACTTCTGGCTTTTTCTATTTATGTCGTGCTGGAGAATCGAACCCAAGACTTCATGCATGCAAGGTAAGTACTCTGCCACTAAGCCACACTCCCAGTCCCTTTAGTTTTAAACAGTAATTAATGGCTTACAGTAAGAGAGACAGACAGACAGAAGGACAGATATACCGAGAGAGAGAAAGAGAGAGAGAGAGAGAGAGAGAGAGAGAGAGAGAGAGAGAGAGAGAGAGGGAATGTGTGTGTGTCCTAGGGCTCGAAATCACAGCCTGCACACTCTTCTTGAGGTATTTTGCTCAAGGACAGCACTCTGGCACTTAAGACAGAGCTCTAATTCCACCTTTGGCTGTAAGGGCTCAGGATGGCTGCAAACCTAGATCATCATATATAAGTGTCCTGAGTAGTTAGGATTACAGTTATGAGCCAAAGAATTTTTTTAGGTGTGCTCTAATATATGTGTTTCCAAAGAAAAGTTTTCAGTCCACTGGCCTGTGGGTAATGAAATGTATTCTTTTAGGATGGAACTGATGCCATTCACTCAGGTTGAAATAAGATCACCTCATCCTCTGCAGTGACAGCTGGGAAGAAGATACAGGAATGCTGGAGTAAAATGAAGATCTTACAGCACTGGGAAGAAAGCTACATAGGAGGAAACCGAAGTCCGTTCCCACTAACAGGTAGAAAATTACTCAAGAAAAGATGTAAAATAAAATAAAAGTGAGTTATTTCTGGTCCTATAGGAATGGGTGGTTAGGGTAGAGCTCCAGAGAACATACATGTGTATTCACAGAGTTCCATCATCCATTGCCTATCCTGAGACCAAAACAGTAAATGGAAATAAATTGACAATATACTTACAGTTTGTTCAATTTATGCCCATAAGTATCGCTGTTACTATGATCTATTCCCCAATTATAGAGAGGAAAAAACCCAGTAATCATCACATCTCCATCCTTGTGTGCTCTCTGCTTCATTGCAGAAAAGCAGCTAGAGCTATCCAAAGACCTGACAGGGAGGGCAAGTTGGAGAAGAAAGAATGTGAAAGTCAAAGGACACATCCCTGAAGCATCTTCCAACTGAAATCCTGGCTGAAATTGGCCCAAAGTTTCATATATATATGTACATACATATATACATATACATATATACATACATATATTCATATACATATGTATATAGTCATATATCTTGGGATATGTGTATGTGACGTTTTATTAGTATAGAGGTACACTGTAGCTCACATTTCATCAAAACTTCTTGTGATGTCCAAGGAAATGTGGGGCTCTGAATCTGAGACATTGAATTCAGGAGAAAAAGACCAGTTGGAAAACATGTTTACAGATTTTCTTTCTGCATCTCAGGTGCTGTGATATTTTCCAAGACCACAAATAATAAGAGCCTAGGGAAGAAGTTATCTTTGATTATATTTGGTCCAACTTCTGTGTTAAGAAATTATTTGCATGAAAGCCATTTGGGATGATGCAACTGGATTACATCAGAGGATGCCATGTGAGGTGCACAGTGAAATGGCCAGAAAAAAAAATCTTTTTAAGTGAGATGACTAACAAAGTTATTAAGGAAGGCATCATCCACACACCCCACTCAGTGTCCACAACAGCCACAGAACATTGCTGGTTGGTCCAGGAAATAAGAATCCCATGGGAACAGCTCTCAACACATATTCTCATTTACTATTGCCTTATAAGTAATGATGCTGCTTATTGAAGTTTCTGAATAGCATTTGGGTCTAATAAATTTTTACAAGTAGAAAACATAGAGTTGTTTTAGATATTGATTTAGGCATGGCACATTTGCATTCTGAACTCTCACACTCACAGAAGTAATTTTTACTAAACATGCTACCATAGATCAAGATATTTTTATGATACTGGTTTGAGAAAATTTGTTAATAGGTGAATTTCTTTTCTATCATAACAGTAAATAAATATTAAAACCTAGTCTTTGTTTTCTACTTGTCAAAATATATTAGACTCAAATTCTATGCAGAGACCTCAATGGTCCTGAAGGACAGAGCTACTTCAGGGCAGTGCACATACTATGTAGAAGGTTGCAGTGGTGGATGCACATTACAATATACTTACCAATGATCATACAATGGGTAGTAGAATATTCTTCCCATTATAAATGAAGGACTGAAGAGCATATGTACTTTAATATAGGAGAGCAAGAAAAATCGTTCTAATGAGGTCACTGCTCATCTATTATACTTGTATATCCATTACATTATATAAGATTTTATCACTTAGTTTTTAAGTTCTTAGTAGCACATAGGAACTATCAGAGGATTTATTGATAAATGTTACCTGTACACATGCAATCAACTCCAAGTGGCCTCTATGTATATCCTATATGGAAGGCTGAGGCCTACTTTCATTAGATGGAAAAATTCTTCTGGTACCTGAGTATGTCCATTCAAGATCTGGAGTATGTCCATTAAAGTTCTGGCATCTTATCTTTATACTAGAGGAAGGAGCCTTGCTTTGTTCTGGTTATTTTAAAGATAGTATCTTAATTTTTGCCTAGGCATGCTGGACTGTTATCCACCTATTTAGAGTTCCAATATAATTGACATCATAGTATGCTTGTACCTGGCACCTGGCTTTTTCTGTTGAGAGGAAGGTATCATGGAACTTTGTTTTGGCTTGTCTGGAACAATGATACTACCCATTTCAGCCTCCCACATAGCTGAGATGTCAGGCATCTCCAGTTATTGGTCATGATGGGTTCTCATGAATGTTTTCCTCAGAGTTCTTGAAATTTAATCCTCCCAATCTTTACCTTCTAAGTAACTACAGTTATATCACAAGCCACCAGTATGGGGCTATTCACTGGCTCTTAATTGTTAATGTGCTATTAACAATCCTTAAAACACACACACACACACACACACACACACACACACACACACGAAGGAAGGAAACTTGTTTTCATACAATGGATTATATATTTTGATGCTTAAAATCAACTTTGTGAGGCTTTTTGAGACATAGTAATGTTAAGCTCTTATTTCTAAATTTTTGTGTGTAGGTACTAGTTCTGGTGCTTGAAATCAGTGACTGGGGAAATGTAAGTTTGTTTCGCTCATGTTTGGCACTCTTCTAATTGAGCCATAGCTCCACTTCTGGCTTCTTGCTGGTTAACTGGAAGTAAGAGTCTTACAGATTTTCCTGCCTGGGCTGGTCTAGAACAATAACTTTCATATCTCAGCATCCTGAGTAGACATGATTGCAAATTTTAGAATTACTTAGAGATACAATTATTTGATTTATGACTGTAGGGTCCAAAACACAGATGTGTTTAATAATAGAACCTCGATTGCTTCATTAATCCTCAAGTGCTGGGAATGAGCTAACATTTATGCTTTTCAAAAGCAAGTGGTAACTTACCCTAGAGAATTCATTTAAATCTAGGGTGCAGACTCCAAACTTATGTAAGAAACCAAGTGTTTGTTTAAAACATCAATCCGATTACTTGATTATTTGATAATTGCCAAGCCATGGTTCAGGCAGAAATGCTGGAGGAACATTTTTTGATGTGTCATGATTTTGGGAACCAAGCCAAAATTCATTTGCAACAGATAATGCAATTTGAAACAAATTGAAGGATTGATGCCCACCCTATTTTCACAGGAACATATAGACACCAGGCAAAACTTCAGGTATATGTAAACTTGTTTTGGTATACAGGCAGGGCAGATCACCCAAGGCCAGATGTAAACAATCCATTGTTGGCCCAAGGAAAAGCCACCAAATTCCTATACCTAGTGGGCTTTCAATAACCTCTGCTATTGATCAGTCCCATATAAACCTGGTCCCAAATTCACCCCTTTCTCAACCTAAAATCCTGTGGGAAGGTCTGTACCCCTAGTTGGTCTTCAATAAATAGTTCTTGCCTGTTTATCATCAGCCTGGCATATTCTTTTTCCTTTCTCCTCCATTTCCCTAAAAAAAGTGACTAAAACGATGACAGCAACTTTTGAGCTACTAAAAAGCTTTTCTCAGTCTTCTGGAATCTCTTCTGAAGATGTGTAAATTTTTGAGGGGGTGAGGTCTTGTAAAAAATGGTTGGTACATTACCCAACATTTATTTTTACTGGGCTAGATAATTGTCTGATCTTGTCCCAAATCTAGAGAGAAGAGAGCTAAATTATGAATTCAATTCAGTGAAATATTTTAGCTGTCAACATTAGTAAAGGGAATTTTGATAATAATTTTTTTGTGTGAGGAATGAATCCATTTCTTCAAAGTGGATTGAACCATGTCTGTTGCAAAAGGCTGTGTTGACCTACAGATTTATATTCACTTTCTACCTATCACAAATGAGGGAAAGCATACAATCTGTGTTTCTCTGGTCCTGGCTTACTTTACTTCATGCAATTTTCTAAAGTCTTTCCATTTCCTTACCCATGGTGCAATATCATTCTTTCTGATGGATGATTAAATTTCATTGTGTATCTATTCCTCAATTTTTAATCAATTCATCCACTGAGGGGTTTCTGTTTCCATATGTTGGCTGTGGTGAATAGTGCTATGATGAACATTGTTGTGCTTATGGCCTTACTATATCTCGGTTTATGTTCTATTGGGTAAATTTCCAGGAGTGGGACGTTGAATCATAGGGAAGAATCACTGCTTAGTCTTTGAGGAATCTCCATACTGCTTTCCAGAGTGGCTGAAAAAGTTTACATTCCCCACTAGCAGTGTTTTCCAGTAGCTTTTGACTGAACCCTTACAAACATTTATTATTGTTAGTCCTGTTGATAATATTCATTGTAACTGGGAAGAGGTGGAACCTCAGTGTTGTTTTGATTTACACTTCCTTTATGCTTAGAGATAGTAAGCATTTCTTCATGTGTCTGTTGGTCATTTTTACTTAATCTATTGAGAAGTCTCTATGTCATTATCCCATTTATTAATTGGGTTGTCATGTCTTTGAGGGTTTTAGTTTTGACAGTAAACTTTTCTTTTGCTTAAGTATATTCTGCACAAAGTTTTGCAAAAGGAAGAAACCACATGCTTCAGGCAGAAAAGAGCTTATTAGGGGGAGGGAGGGAAGCAAACTATAGACCAGCACAAAATGGCAGTGTGCAGCAACACAAGGAAGTATAATGAGAAAACTAAGGAGGGGACTCTTGTTGAGCTGTATTATATAGGGAAAGGCAGGCAGCAGGACCACAGGGATGTGATCTCAAGCCTGGGAAACCTATCACTTTTCAAGGAAGGTATGACCAGGGTGGATCAGTAAATGACCTCAGCACATTTCAAAGAAACCTCAGAGCCTAGAATCCTTTGCTGACTCACAGTCAGGTGATTACTGGTTTTAGACAGGTGAAGAGGAAGGGGAAGATCTTTTTCCAATCTGTGGGCTTTCTGTTTATCTTGCGAGCTATGTCCTTTGCCCTGCAGAAGCTCTGCAGTTTGATGCAGTCTCATTTGTCCATCCTTTCTTTGATTTGTAGCACTTCAGCTATTTTATAGGAAAACTATGAATACTCACTAGTTTTTAATGAAAAAATTAACTAGCATAGCTTAAAATCTCCATTCGGCATGACCATCTCAGAAGTGGAAGCAGAATTTACAAGCACCTTAGAGGGGGAGGAGTCAAATGCTGAGTAGTAATTGAGGGTCCAGTAACCAACCATGTTAAGCAAAACCAGAAATACTGAGATGAGAAATACACCCTCTGTCTACAGCTATCCAGCCCTGAACATGATCTCTGAAGCTAAGCAGCTAGTTAAAACTTGAATGAAAAAAATACACCCACCCTTTCAAGCACTTGGAGTCTGATGGGGGGATTTGAGCAACAGGTAAACAAGCAATTTCAGCACTGGATCTCTCCACATACAATGAAAGTCATCATAGAATGGCAGGATTTATTCCCTAGGAATTGATAAGGAAAACTTCATAAAAATAAATTGCTCCTGAGAGAGGTCTTTAAAGAACAAGATAACATTTGCTAGAAGAAGGGACAGAAAGACAGATGGTACTTCTAAAGTATGTTTGATATTTCAGAAACCCACAATACCCAGAAGAGGAAATGAAATGGCTGAAGCCAGATCCTAAGAGTCCTTTGACCCACAAGTGCTTCTCAAACTCGACCATACACACAAATCATCTTGGGACCTTGTGAAACTGCAAGTTAGTATTAAATGGGTTTGAGCTAGGCTCTCAGAGTCTTCATTTCCAAAAGCTATTAGGTAGCTCTGAAAATCCTCTGGAGTTACAGAATCTGTATGCTATATTTTCAGAACTTAAACCTTTTCATGTAGGTGATGGGCCACCATCTTGTGAGTTGTTGTTTTTTGTTTGTTTGTTTCTAGTCTGAGTGACTAGAATTCAAAAAGCTTGACATAGGCTATAAGAGGATTTCTACCACCCAGGAGAGAATGGCAAGTGCCTAAACTGAGGACACTGAAGATAAAGAGAAGAGGATGTATTTAGCAATGTTAAAAAGGTGAAACTGATTTGGTATTCAATGAAAGTCCAGATAAGGGGGAAACAGCGGGAGATCATAGTATATTAAATAGCTAAGCAACTTTTACTCCCACAATTATGATATGATCTAAGGATATTATTTGGTATTTATAATACCTTGCTATCATTTGTTGTGGCACATTTCAAACTATAAAGTATGACTTTCAAAATTAAAAAACGAGGAAGGGGAAGAGGCTGTTCTCCCAGAAAGACCTAACATTCTGAGTATTAACCCCTTGTCTAACATATAGCTGGTAAGCATATTCGGCCATTATCGGTTTTCTATTTAGCTTGTTAACTATACCATACAAATCTATAAGTAAATATGTTGGGTGGTATGCAAGTGGTTACAAGTAAATTAACTGAAGTATAATTGACTCTATAGAGAGCTGAAACAGTATAATTTGTTTATAAGACAAAGCCCAACAAAGTAAGCACCAGGAAATGGGTACTTCCAATGGGTATGAGATAAGAATGAGGAGAAAGCGGTAGAAGAGTGAAGGGAGAAAGGAGGAGAATGCAGTCAAGAATTCCTTGAATATGTTTAAAAATTAAGAAAGTATCAGAAAGGGTGTGTTAAAGGGTGTAAGATCCACCAGCAGGAGGGCTCCATGCAGATGCCCCCACCTCTTCAAGTCTTTGCCCAGTACCTACATTTGCTAGCTAACTGACACATCAGGAAACAGTTACATCCCCCTTCTCTTGGGTCACATTCAATCCACCTGGCCATCCCTTATGCATTTCCTTACGTAATCCTGTTCAACATGAGTCACCTCTCTTTCCATTTTCTCTTTTTCCTTTTCTCTCTTACTCTCTCTTGCTCTTTTTCTCATCTTTTCTTTCTTCCCATCTTTCTCCCTACACCTACATCATGTGTTGGCTGACAGTTTGCTCTCCTCCAATAAACTCCTTTCTTCCTGAAACACGTGGTGTGTTTCCTTTCTGGCAAACCTTACATCTGGCACCAAAACCTAGGAGGGGGCAGAGCCAGGAGTCACAGGATACTCTCCTCTCTCTTCTTTTCTGAAGATTAATTCAACTCCGTGACTGCTCCTCCTTGGAACAAACTGCCAAAAGCTGAAGGACCTCATTTCGGACATCTTGCTTTTGCTATTGCTGGCTACACATCTGCCACACCATGTCTCTATGTCTGGTGAGTGACTTCCAGCTACTGGTCCTCTGTTTGTCTGACAATGCCAGAGGGACCCCTTATGTCTTTTTGGCCAGTCTGTTCTCATTCCAGGGATGCATGAATCAAGAATTTGACTCTATGTCCTTGTAGCTCCCCTCTACTTCCTTTTGGTCTCTCTGTCTATGTCCTTCTGGAACCCTGCCTACATACATTTAGACCATACTCTATGTCCTTTTTGGACTCCTAGGTACACAGCAGGCTACTCCTTGTGAGTCAAAATCAGTCTTAGTTTCATGACACAACATTTTGTCATGTGCCAGCAAGACTGCAAAGGTGAAGTCTGGGTTCCAGGGGACCCCCCTCCCGCCCCTGCACACACATTCTAGGTTCCCTCTCAAAGCATAGCCATTCTGGTTTTGATCTAGTCCACAAACAGCAGGAAAAAGTGTGCAGTTTTAGAGGAATAACTCTTACAAGTATTTGTGGTCTATTCTTAGTAAGTTACAGCCTCTGCCTCATGAGATTTCTTCCAGGCTTAATTCAAGGACTGGTGGACAGAAACTCTCAAGCTCCCTGTGACATTGCCCAATGACTTGACCCCATTTATGCTCAGATTACCTCAGGTGACCATATGCCATGCCTCGTGCCCTGTGTCTTCTGACTCCTGGCACTCCCTAGTAACCATGAAATTCCATTTTAGGTCTCTGTTGGAACTGACTTGGTTTGTTGGAATTGTTTTTCTGCTCTTTCTAAGTTTTATTCCTTTCTTTACTCCATTTTCTTGCTGTGTTAAATGTAGTCAAGGGGCTGCAGTTCATTGTGACAAAAGCTTATCTGAAGTTGCCACCTTTCCAATATTGACTCCCAATTCGACCTCTCAAATGTGGCTTCTCTGTTCTTATAACAGAGTTACCTTACAATAAGTGAAGTGTCCCCAGTTTTAAAGAAAAACTTCATTTACCCTCACCTTTGTCCGACTACAGTTTGACTGCTAGATTGACACAAACTTGAGCATAAACCACCAGTAGGAAATTAAAAGACAAAAAAAGGAAAACTATTCCATACAGAAAGCCAAGGTAATTTTAGTTTTATTTATGCAAGTTGTTCAAAACTGTAGTCAAATGTAGAGTTTTGGGATATGTACTACTCTGGGTTACTTCCTACAAGTCTGAGTGCCTTGCTTACCTTATGACTCATTGAAGTGGGTAGTAATCCTTTGTATGTCATATTTTCTTTGTCTTATTGTAAACAATTTCAACTCCAGAATGTCACCTCTACAATTGACTATAATATTTGCACAACATTGACAAGATGTCTTAAGAATCCTCACTTATCTCAATTTTCTTACTCAGACTTGATAACTTGCTCTCCTTCCAAATGGACAAAATGCACTTTCACTTCTACACAATGGATAGTTGGGAATTTATGTTGTGACTAGTGTTAATTGCTTGTTTCTAAATGGGTACATAGTGTTTTACTTATCAACAGTAATCCATTTTTATTGATGAAGTTACTAAAATTAAGAAGAAAGATAAACTATGAACTTTAATAGAAACAGAAATATTTTGACAATCCTATGAAAAAAATACTAACAATATAGTAATAGTCGCTAAGCAGTATGCCTTTGGAAAGGAACATGAACATGATATGGGATTTTATTTGGGCCGATAATTCTAATTTAAAACTAAAGCAATACACATCCATTGTTAGCATATAATCCCTCATGGAGTAGAAAGAAAATGTAATTGTACTCATAAATTGACATGTTCAATTGGAAACCAGTATAAAAGTATGTAAAGATAATAATGAACATTTAGTAAGGAATGCATATTTCAGAAGAAAAAATGTGCAGTGAACCATAGGAAAGAGTAGTATGGTATGCCATTATGTGATCAATTGTTTTATATAGTCATGTATTCCTTTCTTTCAATTTTTATTGGGTTTAAGTTATTACATACATTTCACAGTATACATTTTAACATTCACAATGATGAAAATTGTCGTTCTACTCTACATAGCTTATGAAGTCTATGATCTTTAACAATACAACAACTTTCTCCATTTCAGATGATATGTATAGTATGTTTCTTTTGTTTAGCACTATCCCTTCCCTCCTTCACTCATTCCTTCCTTCTTAATGCTACTCCTCAGTTGCTTAGTTCCTTTGCTTATGTGTCCAATTGTGGGGCACGCCCGGCTGGCTCCGCCTGTGTGTCCCCCCCTCAGGGTCATATGGGGCGATTATGAGGAACCAGAAAGGCGGTTCTAAGCTGGTCCCGCCTCCCAGGATTGGGGCCACATGTGGCCAAGATGGCACCTGGAGGTGAACCCAGAGGCAGTCCTGTGGGCTGTGATGTAGAATTAGGCCGCCTCTTAGGATTGGTCCCTCGGCCCTCCACCCTTGATGGAGAGCTCAGGCCTCCCCTCACAGCCCCTAACTAGGTGTGTTACACCCCTCCCCTTCCTGCCGCTCTCTGACCCTTTTAAGAGTGTGACTCTGCCCAATAAACTGAGACCATGCGTGATACTCTCCCGGGCTGTCTGACTGACCTCCGGCGAAAGGGTGGCTGGGTGCGGGCAGTCTGTCGACTCTTCACCTTTTCTTGGCTGGCCTCAGTCTGGGCGTGCTTCCCTGCCTCTCCCACTGGCCAGGAGAGTGCTAAGGGCGAAGGACCCCAACATTCAATGTAATGATGCTCACCTATGCTATGTTATTATTGTTGTAATTATTGTTACTATTCTCATACACTTTGCACTCCTTCTGTGTCCTCTTTGCTTTGTACTGTGTTTTGATATCTTGAGACCTGTTTACTTTGTTCTATATCTTTGAAGTTTCATTATAACATCCGCACATCAGGGAAACCAATATGCCATTTGCTCTCTGTTATTGGCTTGTCTCACTCAGCATGATTTGTTCTAGTTCCATCCACTCTCCAGAAAATGCAATTATTTTGTCTATTCTAATGGCAGGGTAAAATTCCATTGTACATAGGTACCACATTTTTTTAAACCATTCATCTGTAGTGGGACATCTGGGTTGTTTCCATATCCTGGCTATTGTGAATAGTGCAGCAAGGAACAGGAAGGTGCAGGTGTCCTTGTCATATCCTATTTTTCAGGATAGATACCTAGGAGTGGTATGGCTTAGGTCTTAGGGTATGTCTAGGTTTGTTTTGTTGAGGAACCTCCAGACTGCTTTTCATAGTGGTTGTACTAGTTTGCATTCCCACCATCAATGTACTAGGGTTCCTCTTTTCCCACCCACCCACCAGCTTTGGCTGTTGTCTGAATTCAGAATATAGGCCATTCTTACTGGGGTAAGGTCGTATCACAGGGTTGTTTTATTTGCATTTCTTTATTCCAGGGATGTTGAGCATTTCATCATGTGTTTCTTTGCCATTCTTATTTCTTCTTCTGTGAAGTGTCTATTTAGTTCCTTTGCCCATTTACTGATTGGTTTGTAAGGTTTTGGAGAGGTTAGTTTCTTTCGCTTTCTGTAGATGATGGATATTAGGCCTTTGTCTGTTGCCTTGCTGGTAAATATCTTTTCCCAGTTGTTTGGCTGTCTTTCTAGTTTAGTAGCAATGTCTTTATATGTGCAGAAAATTTTATTTTACTATAGTCCCATTTGTCGAGTCCCTGTCCAATCTTTTGTGCCCCTGAGACTCTGTTCAGGAAGTTCCTGTCCATGCCTATAAGTTATAGCTTTTCTTCTACTCTGTCTTGTAGTATTTTCAGAGTTTCAGGTCTAACATTGAGGTCTTTAATCCATTTTGTGTTGATCTTAGTGCTCGGTGATAAGGTCGGGTCCACTTTCAGTTTTCTGCATATGGCTGCTCATTCTTCCAGCACCAATAGTTGAAGAGGCTATGTTTTTTCCATTGTAGGTTTTTGGCTTCTTTGTCAAAAATCAGTTGACTGTTTGTGGTTTTATTTCTGTCTTCCAATCTATTCCATTGGTCTTCAGGTCTATTTTTGTCAATACCAAGCCGTTTCTGTTATTATGGCTGTGTAGTTGCACTTAGAATCTGGGATTGTTATATCATCTGCATTGATCCTTTTGCTTAGAACTGCTTTGGCTATTCTAGGTCTTCTGTTGCTCCATATGAATTTTGAATTGCTTTCTATAAATCAGTGAAGGATGTCATTGTAATTTTGGTGGGGATTGCGCTGAATTTGTATATAATTTTTGGCAATATGGCCATTTTTACAATACTGATTCTTCCTATCCGTGAGCAGGGAATGTCTTTACATTTCCTGGTGTACTTATTGATTTCTCCCTTTAAATTTCTGTTGTTTTCATTGTATAGGTCCTTTACATCTTTGGTTAGGTTAATTCTTAGATATTTTATTCTTCTTGAGGTTACTGCAAATAGAGTTGTCCTCCTGATTTCCCTTGTACACTGTTAGCATACAGAAAGGCTAGTGGGTTAATTTTTGTGTGTGGGGGGGGGGGGGTTAATTTTGTATCCTGCTAATTTTCTGCATTGTTTTTTAGTTCTAGGAATTTGGGAGTTGACTTTTGGGGGCCATTCAAGTATAAGATCATGTCAACTACAAATAGGTATATCTTAATTTCTTCTTTCCCTATGTGGATACTTTAATGCCTTTTTCTTGCCTTACTGCTCTGGCTAAGGATTCCAGAACTATGATGAAGAGCAGTGGAGAAACTGGGTGTCATTGTCTTGTTCCTGATCTTAGGGAAATGGTTTTAGCTTTCCCCATTTAGTATAATTTTAGCTGTTGGTCTGTCATACATGGCCTTTATTGTTTGAAAGAATGTTTCTTTTATTTCTATTTTCTCCAGAGCTTTAAAAGGAAGGGGTAATGTATTCTGCCAAACGTTTTTTCAGCATTAACTGAGATAATCATGTGGTTCTTGACCTTGGCTCTATTGATGTGATGATTATATTTATAGATTTTCTGTATGTTAAACCATCCTTGAGTCTGTGGAATGAAGCCTATTTGGTCATCATGTATGATTTTTTAATATTTTTCCTAGTTTTTGTTGGCTAATTTTTTTATTGAAGAGTTTTGTATCTGTGTACTTTTGTATATTTGTATCTCATTAGAGATTGGTCTGTATTTCTTTTTCTTTGTTTGATCGTTGCCCGATTTAGGGATGAGTATGATATTGGTTTCATAGAATGAGTTTGGTACAACTACCTCTGCTTCAATTTCACAAAAGATCTTGAGGAGCATTGGTAGTAATTCTTTTTAAGTGTCTTGCAGAATTTCGTGGTGAACCCATCAGAGCCTGGACTTTTTCTTATTGGAAGCCTTTTGATTGCTTCTTCTATCTCTTTGTATGTTATTGGTTATTTAGTTGATTTATATCTTCTTGGTTAAGTTTGGGTAATTTGTATTTCTCGAGAAATGCATCCATTTCTACTGAGTTTTCCTTCTTCAGTGAGTATAGGTTTGGAAAATACTTCCTTATGATCCTTTTGATGTCCTGGTTGTTTGTTGTGATTTAACCTGTGGCATCTCTCATCTTATTGATTTGAGTTTCTTCTCTTTCTCTTTTCATTAATATTGCTAGAGGTCTGTGAATTTTACTCTTTTCAAAAACCAGCTTTTTATTTCATTAATTTTAAGTACAGGCCTTTTAATTTCTATGTTATTTATTTCTGCCCTAAACTGTTATCTCTCTGTCTCTGTCTCTCTGTCTCTCTGTCTCTCGCTCTCTCTCTCATAGCTTTAGGTTTAATTTTTTCCTGTTCTTCTAACAGTTTTAGTTGCATTATGAAGTTATTGTCTTGAGCTGCTTCTGTTTCCTTGATGTGTGCATTTAGGTCTATGAACTTGCCCCTCAGTACTGCTTTTGCTGTGTCCCAGAGGTTCCTTTGTGATGTATTTTCATTTTGTTGAATTGTAGGACCTCTCTAATTTCTTCTTTAATTTGTTCTGTGACCCAGGTCTTGTTCAGTAGTGTGCTGTTCAGCCGCCAGGTATTTGAAAAATGTCTTCTGTATGCTTTGTTGTTAAGTACCAGTTTGATTCCACTGTGATCAGATAGGTTATCCACAAGGAATTATGTAAATTATGTTGTATTTGCTTTAGTTCTTGGTGTGTACTATGATATGGTCTATTTTGGAGAATGCTCCATGGGTATCTGGGAAGAATTTGTATTGGGTTGTTCTTGGGTGAAATACTCTGTATTTCTGTTAGTTCCATTTGGGTTATGGTATCATGTAGAAACTGGACTTCTTTGCTTACCCTCTGTTTGGTTGACCTGTCATTTGGTGATAGTGGCATATTGAATTCTACCATTACTTTTATATTTTGTCTATCTTGCTTTGTAGTCCTGATAGTATTTGTATTAATTATTTAGGTCCTTCATTATTTGATGAGTATAAATGGATGATTGTGATAATTACTTCTTGTATTTTTCCATGCATTTATATGATGTGCGTTTTTTTGTCCTTTTGAATTGATTTTATTGAGGAATTATGCTTCTCTGAGATAAAAATGGCTTTCACTGCTTTTTTGCTGGGTACATTTACTTGGAAGACTTTTTTCATCCCTTTGCTCAAAATTTGTCTCTCTTTGGCTATAAAAGGAGTCTCTTGAAGACAGCAGATTGATGGGTCCTGTTTTCTGATCCACTCAGGTTTTTTTAATTTTGATCAGAGAATTGAGCCCATTAATGTTTATAGCTATTATAAAGAGGTGCACTATATTACCTCTAATTCTGTGAGGAGCCAAGCTAGGAGCTAAGCTCATCCTGACCTCTGGCTGTGCCGATGTCGCCAGAATGTCGGGAGCCAAACTTGCAGCTAGGTTCATTCTCACCTCTGGCTGTGCTAATCTCGCTAGGATATGCTAGAGGTAAGGACCTTTGTTCACGGCCACTATCCAGAATCGCTTTGCTATTGTCCGCACCTTGCTATGTCCGCTGGAGTAGATTCCTATGTTAATCAACCTTATCCTGTGTTTACTGTAATCAAATGTTTGCGAACTTCAAAGCCCCTTTGTGTTCTTAAATTTTAACAACCCTGTCCTATTCCCTGATTCCAAAACTGCATATAAGCTGGAAGTTAAGAATAAACTTGGCTGCAGTCTTGAGTTTCAATCTTGAGATGCAAACCTCACGTACCCCATCTTTGCCTCTTGTCTTTTTTCTCTTGTCTTGTATTTTTCCTTTTCCTTAATCCTCGCCGCCCTCAGTCAGGATTCCTGTTCACTGCCAGCTGGCTCGGCAGGTGTGGTGCCTGTAACAGGGACCTGAATGCCTGGGATGACAGCAGAGGACCCCAGCTCAGATAAGGACGACCCATCACTTGGGAAGGAGAGCAGGAGAGAGAGAGTATTGTCGGGAGTAAGAAATTATGGGATAACGTATAGGCTGCATGCTACATGTGCAGGCACCCAAAGGCATGCTTAATGCCCGGGCAGTGAAAGTTGGCCAAAGTAACTTAGAACGCATCTTTTACTTTATGGAGGAAGCATGCCCCCAGTTCCTGGAGGAAGGAACCAATAACTTAGAAACTTGCTAGAAAATTGAAAAAAAGAAAAAAAAAAGAAAAAAAAAAGGAATATTATGATGCAAATGGCCCTGAGAAACCCTCAGTGGATGCTATTATTCTTTGGTATCTGGTCCGAGATTGCTTAGATCCTAGACATGAACAGATTAAATTTGATCAGTAGATTGGAGAAACTGAACAGGGACCTGATGCGTGTTGCCCAGCCCTGGGAGTGTATGCTGCTGCCCGGGAAGAGCTGAGAAAATTAACAAGACCTGAACCCACTAGGCTAGACATTAAGGAAGACTCAGATGGTTCAGACACTGAGGAGAAATTATGCAATGAGCCTACTAAAGATAGATTGACCTATGTTGAGAATATGTTGAAATCAGTATAGCTCTATTGTCATAGCTTCATCCAGAACAACAAATTCCTTTATAGGGAGATACTGGTGAGCCCCCACGGACAGTAATGGCAGACTTACAGCTCTCCTAGGTGCAGGCTCCTCACAGTGGGGAGGGACCTGAGGCTAGGGAAATGCTAACACCACCAAGGTAACATCTCCTGACCAAGCGCTCTATTTCCAGCCACCACCACAGATTTGAAACCCCAAACAGGGTGAGTGACCATTAGCCTAGAGCTTACATTTCCCATAAATCCACTGTGCTAGGTCAAGGAGATCAGTAATTGTGGGTGTTTGGAGACAACTGATCTCTAGTTTAGCTCAGCTGGTTGCTCATCAAGTCTAAATTGCTTCAGGAAAGCTGCTCAAATTTGAGCCCAATCATATATATTTGGAATATTTTGCAGGACTTACCTAACTTCTATGAGCACTCAGGCAGATGAAGTTCTCTCTGTCTCTTTTTCTGCCTCCCTCTAAACTCTGCCTGCCTGCCTGTGACATAGGATGGGTATCGATATTTGTTTAGCATCTGCTTTAAAAGACTCAAAGAAAGGTTTTCTATTCTTGTTATTGATGTTAAGTTTGGAGATTCAGTTAAATTCTGCTTGTTTGGCTAAATCGTAAGCTTTCTCTAGCATTGAGCACATGGTCCACAATAGGAATGGTTGGGGTAGAAGCCTGCCAATCCCCCAGGTGACAAGCATGCCAAATTCCTGTAGGCTGGGCATGGACTTGGAGTCCTGTGGCCTTGCATTTCAAAGTTGCCTTACAGTTCAAATGCTAGAAGATGAAGGTGTCTTACTGTGAGCTCACTGTCTGCGTTTATGTCCTGTCTCCCATAAGCACCCCTTGGAAGCTGAACTGGTTTCTCAAAATGTGGCTTCTTGGATGATCTGAAAATTTTGGTTTGCTGAAAAGGTTTTTTTTTGTTGTTGTTGTTTACTATCTAACCACGTGGTTCTAGAATATAGGCAAAATAATATCATTTGCCACTGGAATTCCAGAAAAACTTACATGGCCAATTAAACAACAACTCTAAGCGCGTCCCAAAACGTGTGCACATTGTCTGTATGTGTATGTATGTCTGTCTATGTCTGTCTGTTGGTAAAACTTAAAAACAAAACAAAAAACAGGTTTTAAACCTAAACTGATCATGTTTGGAAGCAAACAAATGTGTCTAAGAAAAACTCCAAAAGGTTCTAATATACAGCATGTGATATAAGTTCAATGATGTAAAACCAGTGTGTTATTCCTTATGTCTATCTATGCTAAGAGTCAAGTGTACATCTAATCCTGACAATTCTTTGGTATAGACTAAGATTTTGCTTCTCCATTTTTTTTCTTTTTTTGCTGTGCTCTCATAAACTCTTTTAGATGAAGGGACCTGAGTCATTTTGAAATAACTGCACAAATGTGACTATTAACCTAAATATTCCTGACCCAAAATTACCATTTTGCTTTATAGGATACAGGTTGACATGTGTGCTAGCTGAGTGGACCGTGGCAGTCTGTGGCTACAGAAAGCTGCCTCCACAGTCGGCTCCCAAACTGGGAGTTGTTTGTGACTCAGTAACTGTCCTGTCCTGGCTGCTACAGAGAACAGACTTGGTTGGCCTTCAATCTGTGTGGATTTTGTGACCAGAACAATGGTTAAAGGCCCAAGCCTTTGAAAATCTGTTTAAAAATGCCCTTAACCAGTCTGTGTAGAAATTTAAAGGCAACAAGCAGGAAAAGTGACAGCCTATCCAGGGAACTCTAGTAAAGCCTTATCCAGATGCAAGCCATCTCTCCTGCTGGCCTGCTGATTTGGGATGGAAGACACAGCCACTTCAGATCCACTGAAGCTGAGACTTTTATTGTTATTCATTTGTTTTCTCTTTCACGTGCCAGTAAGATAAGGTTAAATAATATGATTTGATTTAATGGCACACTGATCCCATTCAGTCTGCTGTTCTTTAAGTGTTACAGCAAAACTCTGGCAACTACTTGTTGGTCAATTCTTAGCAATTTACAGGTAAACTGTACTCCTTTTGTTCTTCTGTTGCTTTATTTAGAAATAAAAAGGGCTTTTATGGCTAAGACTCCTTGGACAGTTCAAAGCCAGCCCAGACAGAGAAAAATAAAAATCTCTCTTGGTCATATTTTGGGTCCTTATTATTTTAGTAGTCAGAAATGGCAGGTTAAGACTTCTCATTTGCGTACTTTGAATGATTTTCAAAAATTTCTGGGAGATATTAATTGGCTTCGCCCTTATCTTAAATTATCTACAGCTGAAGTAAAACCCTTGTTTGATCTATTAAAGGGGGACCCTGACCCTTCATCTCCCAGAGAAATGACCACTGAAGCAGCCGAAGCCTGGAGCATAGTAAATTCTGCCATTTCTTCCCAACATGTAAATTATATTGATTAATCAGCCCTATGGGAAGCTTATATTTTAACTACACCTCATTCTCCAACAGCGGTCCTCTGGCAGATGGGACCCCTTTTATGGCTTTCCTTGCCTGCTACTCCTTCGAAAGTTTTAACTCCTTATTATAAATTGGTAGCCACCTTAGTTCCATATATGCTGTGTGGAATCTTGTAAGTGTCTTGGACGAGATACACATGTTATTTATATCCCCTATACTTTATAACAGCAAGAATGTCATTATATTCATTGTGATTCCTGGGCCATTGCTTGGGCCAATTTTGTGGGCACAATTTCACATCATTATCCCTCCAACAAATTAGTTCACTTTGCCTCTTCTTACACCTTTATATTTCCTCAGATTGTATCTCTATCTCCTCTTTCTATGGCTGCTTTGGTGTTTACAGACGGATCCTCTAACGGAACAGCAGCTCTTACTATTGATGGTGAAACTAAATCTTGGGACACTGGTCTTTCTTCTGCCCAGGAAGTTGAACTTCAAGGAGTTTTGCAGGCACTTACACTTTTACCTACTAAGGCTTTTAATTTATGTTCGGATAGTCCTTATGTTTTTCGAGCCCTTCAGGTCATTGAAACTGTTCCTTTTCTTGGTACAGCTAATTCCAGTATCCAAATTCTTTTTCACCAGATACAACTTCTTCGCTCTCGCACCTGTCCGTGTTTTTTTGGATTTATACATGCCCATACTAAGCTTCCTGGACCATTAAGTGAGGGCAATGCTATTATGGATGACGCTACTCACATTTTTCTCTCTCAAATTGACTTGGCAAAGCAATCACATGCTGCCCACCATTAAAGCAGTCATGCCTTACATCAGCAATTTCATATTACTTGTGAGGCAGCTCGTCAAATAGTAAAAACTTGTCCCAACTGTGCTACCTTCCTACCTGTGCCCTCCAATGGCATTTACCCCCGAGGCTTAGTGGCCAACTAATGTTTGGCAAATGGATGTTACCCACATCCCCTCTTTTGGACGGCTCCCCTTTGTCCATGTTATCATAGACACTAACTCTAATTTTAATATGGCTACTCCTCTTAGTGGGGAACCTGGCAAACATTGTATCTCACATGGTTTACGCTGCTTTGCTACTATGGGACTTCCTAAACAAATTAAAACTGATAATGGTCCAGGATATGTTGGATGATCTTTTCAAACTTTTTGCAAATGTTACCAAATTGTTCACTCTACATGAATTCCCTTTAATCCTCATGGTCAAGGAATTGTCGAACGGGCCAATGGTTTGTTAAGACACAAAATTTCTAAATTAAAAGGGTGGGAACTATACCCCTTCTCTCCTGTTAATATACTTTCTCATGCTTTATTCATACTAAATTTTTTAAATTTGGACTGCAATGGCCACTCCGCAGCACAGTGGTTCTGGGAAAAGAGCGAGCAAAGAGCTTTTACCCAAGGTAAGTGGAAAGATCCTTTAAAAAGTGCTTGGCACGGGCCAGATCCGGTACTGACATGGGGTCGAGGACATGTCTGTGTTTTTTCACAGGATGAAAATGATGCCCGCTGGCTACCTGAGCATTGTGTTCGGATTGTGGAAACTCATCAGAACGGTACAAGTGCTGACCCAGTGGGTTTATGTGTCAGATCCACCCCTTGTGCACCCTGCGACCTGGGAGGGAGCTGAGGTGTTCATCCATGTCAACAGATCAGCGTATGGTACAGCTCCAGACCCTTTTGTCCAACAGGTTAAGATGGGAGATTTTGCAGCTTCTGGCATTGGAACCCCTTTATGCTTTACAACTGACGCCAACAGTTATATTCCAGTCTGTACTGTAATGCAATCCATAAATCATAGAATTTGTATTCCTGATAATAGTCAAGTATATAAGAATGACTTGGAACTTCCGGGAAGATGGCAGAGGAGAAGCAGAGCCCTCTCTGAGCTCCCTCCAACATCGCAGTTTTCTCACCCCATAGAAACTTTTACTCCTACAAAGACAGCCAAAGTAAGTTCTAACAGTACAGAGATTCTGGCCAGGAAGAAAAAATCGACTTTGCTGGTCTGAAAACACAGATTTGAGCTCCGGGCGGCCTCCCGCCCCCGCGCCAGTGCCGGCACTGGCACAGCGCCCGGCACAGCAACTGCACTCTGCACAGCTAAAGCACACAGCATAGACCAGGGAGAAATCCTCCAGATGGTGGCTGAGTATGGACCACCTGAAATCGCAGAGAAAGCGTGAGAACCCCATGGAAGATATTCTCACTCGCGCCCACAGAGCAGCTTCTGGAAGGCAGCCCTTCCCCCACCGCCAGAGCAAAGTGCCATCTTTGCCACTGGCATAGGGTCAGACCAGATTGGAACTGAAGTGGGCCTGGGGGAAGCGAGGTCAAAGGAACCATCTTTGAAAAAGGCAGGAGGGACCGAACAGTGAGAGCCAACTCCGCCCAGGAGAATGCCCCCTGCCCTGGTGGGAGGCGAGTCCTGGATGGCGGCTTAGCCAGAGGTTCCCCGTCCTGCCCGCTGTATTTTCTAAATTTAAAGCAAAAGTTGCAAGCAGCTACCAGCAGCATGGAAACACCAGACGGAGGAACAAACAGTTCCTGGGACAGCTAAACAGAACCGTCACAGAGGAAGCCCAATGCCCAGCCCAAAACGGAGCTTCATTCCATAGCCACCCCTGCCACGGAGGCTGCCTCCCCCAGGCAAGCAACTCTCAGCAGAGCAAAACAGGCCAGAGACGCTCCGCCCTGCTGAGTCCACAGCCTATTCAAATCCAGGCATCGAAGGCAGAGGCCCCACAGCAGACAGAGGAGCCACAGTTCCTGAAACTGCTCACGTCCCCATCTACAGAGGACGCCAAGGCCCACCTGCAAACTGTGCGAACCTCAGAGACCCAGGATTGCACTAACAGGGGAGAAGGGTCAGAACAGATCTACCCCTTGCATACTGAAATCAAGTCAAACCAGCCAATCAGGAAAATAGAATGCAGACCATTGCAAGGAAACAAGAGACTGGGGAAAGACCACCCAAACAAGGAGAACTCCATTTTTTTTTTCTTTTCAAACATTTTTTAAGCTTAAAAAAAATTATTTTTAATTTTTTCACATCTGACACATCGTTGGTTGTTTTTTTTTAAGTTTGTTTGTTTGTTTTCCATTTTTACCGGTTTGTTTTATCAAGTTTTTTTTGTTTTTGTTTTTGTTTGTTTCGGTTGTTCCTTCTCTGTTTTTTTTTCCTTTTTATTTATTTTTTCTTCTTTTTAAAATAATTTTTCTCTATTTTGTGTATCTGTCTTCCAGTATTTTTACTTTATTTCTCTCTTTGCTTTCTCTTTCTTTAAAAATTACTTTCCTATGAATAACACCTCCACTCTTTTCTGCTAACTCTCCATTGTCTGTTATTTTAACCTTGTTCTTTCTACTGACTCTACTCTTCTCCACATTTCCACGTCACTGAAACTAAACCAAAATCACCACCACCCCCAATACATTTTACTCTATTCTCTTTACTATCTCCAACTTACCCTCCTGACTTACTGCCTGGGCCTCCAGGTTCCATTGACTCCTGGTTATTGGAGAGAGGGTATCCCAGCTTAATCTGAGTTAATCAAAGGGGTTCATAGAGAAAGCCAGTCCTAAAAGAATTTAATATAAAAACAAGAATTGCGTATAGGGTTGTAACAGTAAATAAGTAACTACTGAATACAGGGCCCAGGATCGGTTGTTATATTGAAATTGTAATCTTTATGAACACCAAATCTAACTTTATAGACAGGTATACAAGCTATCTGTATATAATTGTAAACTTGTAAGATTTACACAACAGTGCTTGGTAAGGGCTGCTTTGGGTCTTAAACAGTGCTCACAGGTGCTGGTAGACTGGCATTCCCAATTCAAATGGGCAGAAGAAACAAAAGAAAGATGGCAAACAATGAAGTCCTATCCCCCACTCAAAACAAGCAGGAAGCAGAGCAGTCAATCAAAGACATAGAAGAGAACCCCCAAAAGGCTCTACAAAGTCTACTGATAAACATGATAAATGAAAAGTTTGAATTTCTCCAGTCAATTATTCTAGAGCGTGAGGAGGCAAAGCAAAAATTAATAGAGAATTTCATGGCCGCCAAAAATAGAAAGATAAATGAACTTCAAGAGTCAAATGAAAAGATAGCTACCCAGCATAAAGATCTGAGAGACAACAATCAAA
This sequence comes from Perognathus longimembris pacificus, assembly GCF_023159225.1. Taxonomy (NCBI): domain Eukaryota; kingdom Metazoa; phylum Chordata; class Mammalia; order Rodentia; family Heteromyidae; genus Perognathus; species Perognathus longimembris. The sequence goes on along the minus strand of NC_063178.1, from coordinate 50,608,949 downwards.
ACCAAAGTAATGAAGTTAATGAAGTAAAGAAGTCCATACAAGACCTAAGAAATGACATGGAAATCATCAGGAAAGACCAGTCAGAAGAAAAAGAGATTTGAAATCAAGTAGCTAGCCTACAGTCCCGACTAACTGAAGCAGAGGATCGAATCTCAGGAGCTGACGATTCCTTAGATTCTATGGAGAAAGATCAAAAATCAATACAAATCCAGTCCAATCAACAAAACAGATCGCTATAGGAGATTCAAGACACCATCAGGAAGCCCAATTTAAGAATAATAGGTATTGAGGAAAACTTGGAGAAAGAAGTTAATGGGATTGGCAATCTATTTAAGAGAATATTAGCTGAGAACTACCCAAATATCCAGAAGGAAAGGCCTATACAGATACAAGAAGCATTTAGAACCCCAAACCGACCAGAACAGAATAGGACATCCCACTGACACATTGTGATCAAAACAGGATCAGTAGAGTACAAGGAAAGAATCCTTAAAGCTGTTAGGGAGAAGAAAACAATCACATATAAAGGAAAAGCAATCAAAATTACCCCAGACTTCTCAGCAGAGACCATGAAAGCAAGCTGAGCCTGGAATGAAGTATACCAAACACTAAATAAAAATGACTACCAACCAAGAATTCTGTACCCAGCCAAACTCTCATTCAGAGCCGAAGGTCAAATAAAAGTCTTCCACAGTAAGGAAAAACTGAAACAATATATCTCCACCAAACCAGCTTTACAGAAAATCCTCAAAGATGTACTACACAGGGAAAATAATCAAGATCCCAATACAGACAGAGAAATAAACCCTAAATAGTAAATATCAGATCAAGAAATGGGAAGAAACAGCTTTTAACAAGATAGTGATAATGAAAGGAACAAACGATCATCTCTCAATCCTAACTCTCAACATTAATGGACTTAATTCTCCAATCAAACGACATAGGCTCATAAATTCGATCAAAAATCAAGATCCATCTTTCTGCTGCCTCCAAGAGACACATCTATCCAGCAAAAGGAAACATCTTCTAAAAGTGAAAGGATGGAATCAAATCTATCAAGCAAATGGCCCCCATAAGCAGGCTGGAGTTGCAATCCTAGTATCAGACAAAATTGACTTCAAATTAAAAAATGTAAGAAGAGACAAAGAAGGCTACTACATACTAGTAAAGGGATCTCTGCTACAGGAAGATATAACCATCCCAAATATCTACACACCAAATGCAGGAGCACCCAACTTCATCAAACAAACACTACTGACTCTAAAAACACTCATAGACCCAAACACATTGATAGTTGGGGACTTTAACACTTCACTATCACCTCTGGACAGATCAACACGCCAAAAACTGAACAAAGAAACCACAGATCTTAATAATTGCATAGACCAACTAGACTTAACTGACATCTACGGAATATTCCACCCAGCAACAACAGAATACACATTCTTCTCTGCAGCACATGGAACATTCTCCAAAATAGATCACATCTTAGGGCACAAAGAAAATCTGTACAAATGCAGAAGTATCAAAACCAGTCCCTGCATTCTCTCAGACCACAATGGAATAAAATTAGAGCTCAACTCAAACAGCCACCACAGAAAATCCTACACTTCATGGAGACTAAAGAACACACTGCTGAACCATAAGTGGGTCATTGAAGAAATTAAAACAGAAATTCAAATGTTTATGGACTTCAACCAAGTTGAGGACACAAAGTACTAGCTCCTTTGAGACACAGCAAAGGCAGTTCTCAGAGGAAAATTTATATCTCTGAGTACATACATCAACAAACTGGAGAAACAGCAACTCAGTAATTTAAGAAAGCACCTTAATTTTCTTGAGAGAGAACAGCAAGCCAAACCCCAAGTCAATAGACGGAAGCAAATAATTAAAATCAAATCAGAATTAAATCAATTAGAGATGAAAAAAACATTGAAAGTATCAACAAAACTAAGATTTGGTTCTTTGAAAAAATCAACAAGATAGACAGACCCATGGCAAACCTGACCAAAAAACGAAGGCAACACACTCAAATAAAGAAGAAAAGACACGAAACAGGTAACATCACCACAGAAATAACCGAAATTCAGAAAATAATAAGGGACTATTTAGCAAACCTTTCTGCCAACAAATTGGAGAACTTGGAAGAAATGGATGATTTCCTAGAAAAAATTGATATCCCCAGACTCAGCCATGAAGATTTAAACCTTCTAAACAGACCCATATCCAATATTGAAATAGAAACGGCAATAAATGATCTCCCATCCAAGAAAAGCCCAGGTCCAGACGGATTCACTGCAGAATTCTACAAGGCCTTCAAAACAGAACTCACACCAATATTTCTCAAACTCTTCAATGAAATTGAAAGAGAACGTTCACTACCAGACTCATTCTATAAAGCCAGTATAACCCTCATCCCAAAACCAGGCAGAGACTCATCACGGAAAGAGGACTACAGACCAATCTCCCTGATGAACATAGATGCAAAAATTCTCAACAAAATTCTGGCCAATTGACTTCAACAGGCCATCAAAAAAATCATACACCACGAACAAACTGGATTCATCCCAGGGATGCAAAGTTGGTTTAATATACACAAGTCAATTAATGTAATCCTCCACACCAACCGGAGCAAGCTAAAGAACCACATGGTTTTATCTCTGGATGCAGAAAAAGCATTCAATAAAATCCAGCACCCATTTATGCTAAAAGCTCTGGAAAAACTGGGATTCCAGGGAATATTCCTGAATATAATCAAGGCTTTTTATGACAAACCAACAGCTAGCATAACTCTAAATGGTGAAAAACTAAAGCCATTCCCTTTAAAATCAGGAACAAGGAAGGGATATCCACTCTCTCCCCTGCTCTTCAACACAGTACTAGAATTCCTAGCCCGAGGAATTAGGCAAGAAGAAAATATAAAGGGGATCCAAATAGGAAAAGATGAAGTTAAACTTTCTCTCTTCGCAGATGACATAATCTTATACCTAAAGAATCCCATAGATTCTACCCCCAAGCTACTAGAGCTGATCTAAAACTTTGGCAAAGTTGCAGGCTATAAAATAAACCTTCAAAAATCAACGGCCTTTCTCTATGCTAACGACCCAAAGAACGACGCTGAAATCAGGAAAGCAACTCCTTTTGCAATAGCCCCCAAAAACATAAAATACCTGGGAATAACCTTAACCAAAGAAGTGAAAGACCTCTTTGATGAGAACTTTAAAAGCTTGAAAAACGAAATTAAGTCAGAACTACGAAAATGGAAAAACCTCCCATGCTCTGGATTGGGAGGATTAATATAATCAAAATGGCAATATTGCCAAAGGCTATCTACAAATTCAATGCTATACCCATTAATATCCCAACACCATTCCTTAATGAAATAGAGAAAGCAATCCAGAAATTCATATGGAACAATAAAAGACCTAGAATAGCAAAAACACTTCTAAGCAGAAAGAACTGTGCTGGAGGAATTACAATACCTAACTTCAAGCTGTATGATAAAGCTATAGTAATAAAAACAGCTTGGTATTGGCACCGGAACAGGCCTGAAGGCCAATGGAACAGAATTGAAGACCCAGAAATGAACCCACAGAACTATGCCTACTTAATCTTTGATAAAGGAGCTAAAACAATAGTATGGAAGAAAGATAGCCTCTTTAACAAGTGGTGCTGGCAAAACTGGCTCAACACATGCAAAAAACTAAAACTAGATCCTTATATATCACCCTGCTCCAAAATAAATTCCAAATGGATTAAAGACCTTGAAATCAAAACAGACATCCTGAAAACACTAAAGGAAGGAGTAGGAGAAACACTTGGGCTCCTTGGCGCAGGATGGAACTTCCTTACCAAAGACCCAGAAAGACTACAAATCAAAGAAAGGTTGGACAAATGGGACTGCATCAAACTGCAGAGCTTCTGCACGGCAAAGGACATAACTCGCAAGATAAACAGAAAGCCCACAGTCTGGGAGAAGATCTTTACCGGACATTCAACAGACAATGGCCTCAACTCTAAAATACATTCAGAACTAAAAAAAATTGCCTTTTTCCAAAACAAAACCGCAAAGAACCAATATCCCCCTCATCAAGTGGGCTAAAGACTTACAAAGAGACTTCTCTGATGAGGAAATGAGAATGGCCAAGAGACATATGAAAAAATGTTCTACATCACTGGCCATAAAAGAAATGCAAATCAAAACAACATAGAGATTCCATCTCACCCCAGTAATAATGTCATATATCAAGAAAACTAACAATAACTATTGTTTCAGGGGATGGGGCCAAAGGGAACCCTACTTCATTGTTGGTGGGAATGTAAACTGGTTCAGCCACTCTGGCAAGCAGTATGGAGATTCCTCAGAAGGTTAAACATAGAACTCCCCTATGACCCAGCAGCCCCACTTTTGGGTTTCTATCCAAAAGACCGCAAACAAAATCACAGTAATGCCACCAGCACAACAATTTTCATTGCAGCACAATTTGTCATAGCGAGAATCTGGAACCAGCCCAGATGCCCCTCAGTAGATGAATGGATCAGGAAAATGTACATATATACAATGGAATTTTATGCCTCTATCAGAAAGAATGACATTGTCCCATTTGTAAGGAAATGGAAGGACTTGGAAAAAATTATACTAAGTGAAGTGAGCCAGACCCAAAGAAACATGGACTGTATGGTCTCCCTTATTGGGAATAATTAGTACAGGTTAAGGCAAGTCATAGCAGAGCATCACAAGGCCCAATAGCTATACCCTTATGAACACATACGATGATGCTAAGTGAAATGAACTCCATGTTATGGAAACAGTTTTAACTCCTTTCAGCGTCCTATGTGTATCTGTAGCTTCTATTATTGATGATGTTCTTGTATCACCTTCCTGTGGTTGTACCTACACTATCTCTGTAATCTTATCTGAGTGTTTTGGAAACCGTGTATACTGGTATTGGAAGTCGGAAATTGAAAGGGAATACCAAAGTTGAGAGACACAGGGTAATTAAAGACAAACAACTACAAAAGCAATACTTGCAAAACTGTTTGGCGTAAGTGAACTGAACACCTCAGGGGGGAAAAGGGTAAGGGGGAGGAGGGTTATGAGGGACAAGGTAACAAACAGTACAAGAAATGTATCCAATGCCTAATGTATGAAACTGTAACCTCTCTGTACATCAGTTTGATAATAAAAATTCGAAAAAAAATAAAAAGAATGACTTCATTGCCTACTGGATTTCCTGTACGTGCCAATTCTACCTCGTCCTTCATGATACCTCGCTGCATCAATTCTTCTCAAATTGTAGAATCCATAGGAGAACTGCACCCCATAGAGTGTAGACATGATCACCGTTTTATAACCAATATTTCAGGAACTAATTCTCAGCTGATGGACTGGTCCGGAGCAAATCTCACCAACAAGTAGAATCCAGGTCTGTGGTGGATGAATGCACACCCTCAATGTCATGTCTGGATGTTAGTGGCTGCCCTGAATAATATCTCCTGGCCCACTTCTACTTCTTTAAAAAATATTATGAGTTGTGTAACACCCCCTTATGCTATTATGTATGGACCTTTTAATATTTCTATAGGAGACATGTATTTCAATGTTACCTGCACTAACTATTCTTTTACAAATTGCTTGTATAGTGGTCTTACTGATTCTGTAATTATTATTAAGCAACCACCATTTGTTATGCTTCCTGTAAACTTATCTGAAGCTTGGTATGTAGAAACAGGTATTCAATTGTTAAAACATTTAAAAGAGCTTATGCACCCTAGATGATTTGTAGGGCTGTTAATAGCAGGAATTTTAACCTTTATTTCCTTAGCTGCCTCTGCTGAAGAGGATACTGTGGCTTTAACACAAAGTGTACAGACAGCTCACCATGTTAATCAGCTTGCTCATAATACCACGCAAGCACTGCACTTTCAAGGCAGGATTGATGATAAGGTAGAACAAAAATTAGAAGCATTGTATGAATCCGTGTTGTCACTGGGAGAACAAATTCGTGCCTTACAAACTTTGCAATGGGTGTGCTGTCATGCTGGGTTTGACTTTATTTGTGTGACCCTCCATAAGTATAATGGGTTGAGCTATCCTTGGGAACAAGTTGTAGCATGTCTAAATGGTATTTGGCACCATAATAACTTGTCCTTAGAACTCTTTCAACTCCATAGACAAAGAGCCGGACTAGAACAAGCTCCGCCTCTGGATTCTAAATTGGCAGAAACAGCAAAAAAAAACTGTTTGAATAACTTCAACAGTATGTCCCTTCCTTAACTAACTTTAAGGGTCTGCTAATGACATTGCTCCGGCCCAGGGATACTTTTGCTGATGGCTTGCCTATGCCTTCCTTGCATTGTACGCATATTGCAAAACACTTTCATGAGTTTAGCCAGCCAGCTGCATAAGATCAAGCTCCAAGTAAATGAACTTTCCCCCGAGAGGAACCGCAGCCAGAGAGGGGTATGAGGGTGGTGCCAGCCTTGACCAACCTAAGACATGGGGCTTCTGCACTGCTCTGAAGTTGACTCTAGGACAGGTAAGGCAGGCTGGGGTACCCACCCCACCTAAGACAGGCAGGCTCACTTCTTTTAATAAAAAAGACGGGGAACTGTTGGGAGCCGAGCTAGCAGCTAAGCTCATCCTGACCTCTGGCTGTGCCGATGTCACCAGAATGTCGGGAGCCAAACTTGCAGCTAGATTCATTCTCACCTCTGGCTCTGCTGATATCGCTAGGACATGCTAGATGCAAGGACCTTTGTTCATGGCTACTATCTGGAATGCTTTGCTATTGTCCGCACCTTGCTATGTCCGCTGGAGTAGATTCCTATGTTAATCAACCTTATCCTGTGTTTTCTGTAATCAAATGTTTGTGAACTTCAAAGCCCTTTTGTGTTCTTAATTTTTAACAACCCTATGCTATTCCCTGGTTCCAAAACTGCATATAAGCTGGAAGTTAAGAATAAACTTGGCTGCAGTCTTGAGTTTCAATCTCGAGATGTAGACCTCCCATACCCCATCTTTGCCTCTTGTGTTTTTTCTCTTGTATTTTATTTTTCCTTTTCCTTAATCCTCGCCGCCCTCAGTCAGGATTCCCGTTCACTGTCGGCTGGCTTGGCAGGTAATTCTTTTCCCTTTCTTCTTCTCCTCTTTTTTCTTCACTTCTTTCTTTTATGTCTGCTTACTAAATTGATCCCCTAGTGACTTTTATCTGGTGTGATCCCTTGTTGATTGTTTTCTTCTAGTGGTGGTCCTCCTCTTAATATTATTGCAGTGCTGGCTTCTTTTTTTCATTTATTCTCTTAATTTTTCTTTGCTATGGAAAGTTTTGGTTTCTCCAACAAATGTAAAGTCTAGCTTCGCTGAGTATATTGGTCTGACTTGGCTGTTATTCTTTTTCAGGACTTGGATAGTTCTTTCTAGGCTCTTCTTGCATTGATGATTTGTGTGGAAAGGTACACAGTGATTACGATCTTCTTTCCATTGTAGTATAGCTCATTCTTTCACTTTGTTGCATTTAAAATTAGCTTTTTACTACTCAGGTCTAATGTTTTTATTATGCTGTGTCAGGAGGTTTTTCTTCTAGGACCTTGTTCACCAGGTGTTCTGTATGTTTCTGCTATGTTGGTGAGAATTTCTCTTTTCAGATTGGGTAATTTTCCTGCTACAATTTTATTAAATAAGTGATGCATTCTTCTATTCTGGAATTCCTCCCCCTCATCAATTCTAATTATATGTAGGTTATATTTCTTGGGTTTGTCTGTAACTTCTTGGACTTTTCTTTGGCACATGTGGAGTGATTTTTCGTTTTCTATTACTTTCTTTTCCATCTTCTCTATTTTATCTTTATCTCCTGATGTTCTATGTTCCATCTCATCCATTCTGTTACCCATGGCTTCCACTGTGGTCTGCATTGATCAAATGTAACTGTCCATGTTATCTGTTTTGGTTTACAAACTGTTAGTTTTACCTTGTAACAAGGTAATTGTCGTGTCTATTTTTGTCTGTACTTCTTTTCTGAAGTTCTGATATTCTCTTAAGATTTCTTCTTTATGGTTGTAGTCATGTATTTCTTAAACACTGTATTTAACATAATCCACGCTGTTAAATAATGAACAATGCATCTCTTTTAGTTGTTTTTTGTCAGTCATAGGACTTGAACTTTGTGCCAGGGTGCAGTCCCTGAGAATTTCATCTTCAGGCTAGTGCTCTATCACTTGAGCCACAGCTACACTTCCGAAATAATGCATTTCTTATACAATTAAAATATTAGAAATGCAGTATTTACTTGTTATCAATAGATGTAACATCAATTGATAACACACAAGGAAAAAATTCATAGACAGATAAAATGTAAATAATTTTTACATATAATATTTTTAAAGAGATTGAGCAGGAATAAGTTGAAAGGTATATCCAGCCAGGGGCAAGCCACCTAACATGAATTTTTACTTTCCTCATCTACTGTTTCATAAAGCCAATAGCTTGTGATATATAATTGGATATTTTTGTGGCATATAAAATTTATTCTTGAAATTCCAAATTGATATAACGGAAGCAAAGAGGGAGGAGGAAGAAGAAAAGGACTGAAAGGAAAGAGTGGGGTGGGAATGGAATCAGAGAGGATGAGGGAGACTCATCCAACGGAACAGATTAAAGAATGTAGAAAGTCACTGATATGTGTATAGAAATACAACTATTAGGCAAAATACACTCAATTGGGACTATGAAAACATAGAACATTTTAAAGAGGAAAATATAAATAAATTGTAATTGAGAAGTAAGGAAATGTACAGGAAGGATGATAATGTACTTTAAAATTTAGAAGAATACCCGCAAATCTAGCCATAGAGGAAGCCAAGGTCTGGTGATTTTGGTTTAAAGCCAATCTGGGAAGGAATGTAAAGAGAACCTTAATTCCATTTAACCACCAGAGAGGCAAAAGTGGAGCTGTGCCTCAAGGGATAAATGTCTGTTCTTGAGAAAAAATAATCCACAGGGACAGTACTTGGTTTTAGGTTAAGGACACAAGACTGGCAATAAAAAAGAAATTTTAAGGAAGTGATTTGTAAGCACAATTTGAAAACGAGTATCAGTGAAAATACTGGTAGAAATGATTGCATACACGGAGACTACATGGACTGAACCAAAAATACATAGAATGAAATTTAAAATTAAATGGCTCTGATACAACTTGTGATTGTACCATTACTAGAGAAATAAGTGTTACTTGTTCACTGAATTGATTCCAACAAAATAAAATAATATCTTATGGGAGAAAGGAATGAAGATTGTCTCAACCGGGTATAGATTTGATTGTATATGTAAGTTTTATGTTAAGAAGAACTATTTCTCTCAGTGTGTATTTTGTCCCTAAATCTGTGCAGAACATTTCTATCTGGTCTCAACAAAAAGGTATAGCCCTTGGGGGCAAAGATGCAGCCCAGGAACCCTGCACTGCAAGCTAAGGTGGAGAAGATCTCAACAGCCACTATGACCTTCTCCTTGTACTGTGATAGGCAGGCAGGAAGGTGAGCCACACACTACAGAACACCAGCATGCTGAATGTCAGGAACTTGGCTTCATTGAAGTTGTTAGGCAGGTTCCTGGCTAGGAAAGACACAGTGAAGCTGGGAAGGGCTAGGAAGCCCTGGTACCCCAAGACACAGTAAAAGACTATGAGGGAGCCCTTGTTCACAGGATGAGGATGTTTACATATTATGAGTGTACATCTTTGTCAATGAAGGGAAGTAAAGTCCCTAGTCAGAGTACACAGAGAGTCCTCTGGGTCCAAGTCCAGATGGGAATGATGAAGTTAGGAGCTCCTGACACCAGCAGTCAACTCATCCTTCTCCCTCGGAAATTGACCTTGAAGGCCAGAACCACAGTTACTGTTTTGGCCAAGATAGAAGAAACAGCTACAGTGAATGCAACTCCAAATGTGGTTCCTTTCAGAATGCACGTGACTGTTTTGGGACGTCAAATAAAAAGCAAAGGACAGGGAAAACAGACGATGAGGGAAATGAGCAGGATGTAGCTGAGAGCCTGGTTATTAGCCTTGACAATATGGGTGCTCACAAAGATTTTTCACAAAGACTCCAAGAACAACTGCTGTGAGTACAAATAAAAAAGGACCATAGAGGCCAAGACCATCCCCAAGGGCTCTCCATAAGCCAGGAACCTTGCATCTCTTTGGAGGCATTGGTTTCTCTGCATGTTCACATATTGATTATCTGGGCACTTCGCACACTGCTCTATGTATGGTAAGGAAGTCAAATAACCTTAGACACTTTTCAGCACTGAAAATGAAATTAGGAAAACCATACATGGAGATAATTCCAACCTATCAATACTTATTTTCATAAACATAACTATCACAAGACTTTTTCAGTATTAGTTTATGTTGTCCTCATATCCTGACATTCTAACGTTCTCTTTTTAGCCACAGTGACAGTCAGACATGTTATTTACTGCCCTTTCTAATATCCCAATAAAAATATTCTATACCATTTCATGCTGCCATAGTCATTCTTGACTTGTGTGCACTAGTCAAACCACTGAAGCAAAATTCTGCTTAGTAAGCTTGCATCTCTCTAAATGTTTGAGCGCAAAAAATGAGATCCATATAGCCTTTCCTTGCAGTTGTTACATTTGTCATTCCTACTTACTTGTAAATGGTTTGCCAATTGAAAAATAAAATCACTTTTTGAAAACCTGAACTTATGCTATGGACAAAACTTGTTCCTGCTTCTTGTACAGAACACAACCCACAGTACTTGCTCTGTTGCAAGAACATTTTTTGAAAATAAGGAATAAAGTTATGCAAGATCTCTGTTTTTTTTTAAATTAATTTTGAAAAATGGAGATGACATCTTTAAACAGCTTTCTTCTTAATATCACAAATATTAAACTTACATTAATGATTACTTGAATCAACAAGCATACAACAGTGTGGAAAAATGAAAGATACATGTAATTCACACCCTATAATTTATTTTTCAAGGAGAAGTATTAACCTGGTCACAATTAGATTACCAAGTGAATGAAGAAAACTTTGAAGCTGCAATCCAATACACAACCTTTGCATTGACTGGATTGGCTGACAGTAAGAGAGAGTATGAATTTTCTCCCTAAGTCATGCACTTACCTGTCTCATTAGCCATCTCATTTTCTGAACAAGGATTGCAACCAAAACAATAGGTACCCTTTCCTTCCCCAGGGGATTTCCTGAATCCAGGATAACCATTCTCACTGCAGACAGAATGAGGTGGCTGAGGAAAATCAGATATGTCTCAGAAACCCTTCTGATTTTACCTGACACATTAAAAATTTCACTATTGTAAAGAACAAGTTTATTCAGCATAGTATTTTATTCACATAAATCTGGTCATTTAATGGAATGTTGTTATAGATTCCACCTCATACCACAAAAGGCATATGTTCTATAACCTTGAGTTCTATCTATCCTGTTGAAATACTGAGAACTGTGAAAAATAATGGTATGGAAGTTAGTCATACTGGCCAGCCCTATGGGGTGTCTTGAATTCATGTTATCATTTGTTATTGCCTAATCATTTGTGAGTGATGAGGATTAAGGTGGAAAGTCATCTTTGAAGCATTCAAAGTATGCTGCAATATAATGCACAAGTGTCCCTTTTTCAGGGTTATTTGAACCCAAAAATTATCATATCTTCTTCTTATTCATCCAGTGGCCATGTGCTGAGAATCTTGTTTTTAAAGCTCATGCTCCTTCACTGATTCCTCTCACCATAGTTGCCTAAATAGCAGGCAATTAACAATTGAATAATACTTCCACAAGATGGATCAAAATAAACTTTTAAAACGCATAAAACAATTGCTCTGATACTTTTTCAAAGTATAGAACTTGTTAACTAAAATACAATTTACATAGGTACCAATAACTTTCGGCTGTAAGACAAGTTACTCAGGAGGCTGAGATCTGAGGATTTCAGTTAAAAGCCAGCTCAGGCAGGAAAGGCATTGAGACACATATTTCCAATTAACCAATAGAAAAATCAGAAGTGGAGCTGTGGTTCAAGTTGTAGAGCTCTCCCCTTGAGCTGAAGAGCTCAAGGAAAGCACCCAGGTCCAGAGTTCAAGCCCCATGACAGACAAAAAAAGTGATGTATATTTTATGATAATATTCTCAATATACATCCAGAAACACATTGGTACCTTTTTGTAATGTAAATTTGTTGTCAATGTGATATGCCAGAGGATTTACAATTTCGTAGGTAGGGTGGTGTAAACTTTGACTGGTACCTGCCTTTGAGAATTTTTTTTTGCTCAAGCTTAGTATTCTACCACTTGAGGCAAATCCCCACTTGAGCTATATTAGTTGAGATAAGGGTCTCACAAGCTTTTCTACCCTGTTAACCAGACCTGTAATCTAAGATAGACGGCTGACAGAGGACAGAGAAGATAGAATTACAAGCATGTGCCATAAGTTCCCAGCCCAATTAAATGTTTCTGTTCCCATGAAATAGTCCATTTATACAATTTCTTAAATTGGAAATATTTTAAGGTACAATACTTAGTTGTTAGTAAGTACATAGATTACATAGTACATACGTGTGTGTGTGTGTGTGTGTGTGTGTGTGTGTGTGTGTAGTGTGTGTGTGTGGCAGATTATGACTTGAACTGAGAGCCTAGGCTGTGTATCTGATGTTTGTTCTTTATGACTTCCCCTAATGATTGACCCATAGCTCCACTGTGCACTTCAGTCATGGGTAATTGTTGATACATCTCACCGGCTTTCCTGTTAAGACTGATTTGGAAACATGATATTCATACTTCAGCCAGCTAAGTAGCTGATATTATAGGGGTAAGTCGCTAGCATAAAACCAGGTACAGTATTTAAGGATGAATTTTGCTTAATTATATAGTCTGAAAATCATTGCAAATATATCCAACACACCTCCATACTTCCCATGGCCCTCTCTATCATATCTTCAGATAAAGATAGTTTACGGCCTTGCAGGGTATATGTAGAAAACTTTCCTACTTTCATATTATGTTCAAGACCTTCTGGAAAATTCAAATTATTCACAAGATCAAACTCTGGCTCCAATTTCCTTTCATCATTCAAAACCACTTAATCTTCAGCAGGATTGTGAATTTGGATGTTCTTTAGAAAATGATTCAACTGAAAGAGATACATTGATTGAGTAAATCCAAGAGTTAAGATGGAAGAATTGAATTAAAAAAATTCCTGATTTCCATAAATTTCTGGTTCAGAATTCAAGAACACAAGAGGCAAGAACACAAGAGGATCCCAGAAGAAAATCTACAGAAGAATTAAAATAATCTTTCTGAATCCTGGCCACTCGGTACAAAAATAGAAGGACTCTTTCCAAGAGAAAGAAATTCCATTTAAATAGTCATGAATGAGAGAATTTTAGGTCATCTATCTAGAGTTTTCCACAACCATTAATTTTATCAGTATCTATATTTTGAATTTTATCAATATGTGATATGTAAAGTGGGACAAAAATTGATTGTTTATGAAAATATACATTATTATGTACAGGGGGTCACCTTTGCAATTACTTGGGAAATGGTGATTTTACAGTTTTCAAAATATTACCAATTAGCATGTTGATGTTATTTGTAACTAACATAATTTTTAGAAACATGGAATAAAACTTATACTTGTTAGTGGCCTGCTTTTCCTGTACAGTATAAGAAAGGATGTCTACAGAACCTCAAAGACATTTAAAGAATTATAGGTGCTTGCGTTTTGGAAGAATACCTGGAATATTTAACTTCATGTAGTTAGAAACTCCTTTATGAAGTGAGTTTCTACTTGTTGTGTGCTATACATACCAGAAGTCCTTACCTGTGCAAGGGAAGCTACTGTCCCTTTTCTATTTCCCATTGTTGGTAGTTCAGTTTGATAAAGAAGCATTTCATGGAGAGCCTGGGCAACAGCATACAGAGCATTGTATGCATTGTAACCGTCACCACACAGTCATCTCAAAAATATGCCCAGGCAATGATCTCTAGGAGGCATCATGAGGACAGTTCTCCCACATTACACAGTCAGATTCAGATTGTGAGCAATTAAAAGAGAGAAAACACAGTTTAGCAAGGTAAAAGTCTTGTGGGTTTTTGGAAGGGCTAACTGCCTTGACAAAATTTGTGAGTCCAGAAACATCTGGTGATAGGGAGGAAAAATTAGATGTACATGCAATGAACCTAGAATAAAATATTTTCCCATAGTTGACTCAAATAGTGAATCTATGATAAAAACTGCCTTTTATTAAAAATTGCTCAACAAAAAACATTGCATGATTTAGGAATTCATCATCACCATGTATGATGAAGACTTTTGGTGTAGAGTTCTTTATTGGAACATAACTTTCCATGAATTTTAAAATGTTTGAGAGGAAATGTTTTGGGAATGTTAGCTCAATGTCTACACAATCTCTCTTCTTTGCCATCTCTTCTTTCAATGCAGGAAGAATCCACAAATCATTCTCATCTTGTAAGGTTAACAATCCCACCCCATTCCACCTGAAGTGAAGCAGTAATAAGATCATTGCACTTGCTATTGATGTGTCCTTTTGGGCCATCTGATAGAGATCATGAAACTTTTTATTGTTTATCAGGGTATTATCAAAAGGCCCAAAGGTAATCTAAAGGGAATGAAATTAGGACACTTCATGAATGAGATGATTTCCATCCAGCAAAATCCCACACATGATGTATATTCTATAACCATGTGAAGTAGATGAAAGGTAGGTTTTTCTTTAAGTTTTTGAAAAGGAATTAAACTTACAAATTATTGTACATCATATCAATTGCTTGTATAATGCCTCTTCATTTGTCAGTTTCCAGAAGCTCCAGTCATATATCTTTACCCCCTGTATTCGCTGACTTCAGTAGTTCCATTTTTACATATGTACATTGAATCTTACATTTTATTTGCCCACCTATCTACTCCTTCTTTTTCTACTATTTTCTACATCCCCTTAACACTAACCACTCTCAGAAAAGACATTCTTCAGTATTCTGATGTTGATTTTTATAGTGTCTGTATTTCAGAGAATTTGCATTATGAAATTCTACCCTGATAGATACCACAAATTAGCCACAGTAATCATATATACATGTACGATAATTGGTGTTTTCCATATTATTTTTAATATTTCATATTCCTATTTTATACCTAACATTGGACATGAGAGAACACATACATCCTATCTCTTTCTGAGTCTGACATCATTTATGCAAATTATCTTACACCCGAGCGTGCATTTGTGTGTGTGTGTGTTTCTGTGTGTGGCAGTACACATCCAGAAAATCAGGGCCTCATGCTCTTCTTGCCTTCTTCCCTCAAAGTTAGCACTCTACTACTTGTACCACACATTACTGTTTGCTATTTTCTTATTAGAAATAAGTTTCTTGAGTCACTAGTATTACAAATGTGAGTGACCAGCACCCAGCTCAAGATCCCCTTACATTTAAAAGTCATGTTCCATTTCCTGAACTCTTAAATAAAATTAATGATGAAAGTATAAGTTCCTGAAAAGTCACTTTGTCTGCTCTTACTCTTCCAAACCGTTTTTGAAAACAGTGGCACTGTAGATATACAACTTTCTTTAAATATTTACTCTTTGATTTGACAAAATTTGACAGGCTCACAAATCCAGTCTCTTCTTAACACCTGAAGTGACACCAAATTAGATATTTTTAATAACCTACACCCCTCCCACTGTCACCTGTGGAAACCTACAGATGTCCAGCAGTGTCCCAATCAGGGAAGATACTGCTCCTGAATTTCCCGTAAGCACAGCTATAGACTTGCTCGCTCTCTCTCCCTCCTTCTCTCTCTCTCTCTCTCTCTCTCTCTCTCTCTCTCTCTCTCTCTGTCTCTCTCATATAGTTATAGTTTGGAATCTTGTAATTCCCAAAGAGACAAGTGAAGGGATTTTTAAATGATATCCACTGTCCATACTGAATATCATAGATATCAAATCCTAGAGTCAAGTTATGAAATATATCAGGGTTTTTGTTGATCTCTTCAATGGCAAAAGCAAAGGCCAAAACAAACTGATAGTTCTTGACAAAATACCTACATAATGAACATAGAAATTCAGGAGAACTATTTCAAACTTATGACTATGATGAACTGAATGTTTGCTTATCTGCCAATAAATATGTTAAAAAATATTGCCAATCCAGATGGTATATACATGTGCTTGTGCTTGTATATAGTATTATGTAAGGGCAGGAAAGGAATTTTTCAATCCCCTTTAGAAACTTAGTTAAGTGAGAGAGAGGTTGCTTTGTCTTCACTACCACACATGGAACACAGCAAAAGTTTTCCATTAAAGATAAAATAGGCTTTCATGAGATACTGAGTATTCTGTTCCCTTCACCTTGGGTAAGAATCTCCACCTTTGTGAAAATTTGTGTTTTAAATCTCCCAGTTTATGTTATGTAGTTATATTGAATGTCATACTAATTAAGATATTTTCCATTTAATGGCATCTTTCAGAAGCAAAGCCTCATTTAATGAAGATTCTATTGGTAATTGTGTTCACAAAGCAACCTAATGAACGGCTTGTCCTGCAATACCGACAATAATAAGATCTTAAATCTCAGGTGATGGAATTTTTTATTTATGTAGCAAAACTGAATGCAAAAAACCAACTTTAAGGCAATAATTATTGAGAGAGGAACCTCCAATAAGGGGGATGCTATTCGTGAGCATGATTGCATTACAGACTAGTATATGAATTCATGGCATGTACAAAGAAACATAAATGAGTATCATAAGATGGAAAGGTGTCTAAAGAAAGCATGGTCTCATGGCAAAATAGTATTAGAGAAGATAAGATGTAAAGGAGTCCATATAAAACCTAAAAGAAAACTTTGGTAAAATGATAGAAGACAAGAATAATCAAGTATAAAAGAAATCAATAAACAATAGAATAGAAAGTCTTGACAGCAAATTTAAGACATAGAAGACAGAATAGGTATAAGAGGGGACATTGTTGTAAAGCAACTATAAGAAACAATGTAGGAGTGTGCGAGAATCTCACGGATCAATCAAAAGGCCTAATTTAACACTAAGTATTCAGGAAGGAGAAAACCATGTAACAAAGCTAACATATTTAACAGAATTCTACCAGAGAACTGCCTGACAATGTAAAAGTATAAGCAGATTCAGGTACAAGAAACCTTAGAAGTCCAAATTGACCAGACAGAAAAAAACCCCAAAACCCAACCATCCTGTTGCCACATTGTAACTCCCACACGATCAGTACAGACCAAGAACAGAATTATGGAAGCTTATCAGAAAGAGGCAATTGATTGCTCAAAGGAAAAACTGTCAGAATGAGTACAAATTTCCCTCATCTGAGTCCATGAAAGCAAGGAGAGCTTGCAATGGTGTATGCCACATCTTACAGGCCAATAATCAAGCAGAATGAACCCAGTGAAGCATTCTTTTTTATCTGAAAGACACATGTAAAACTGCATGATAAGAAAAATTGCAATAATTTCTCGACGAGACCAGGAATTTAGAAGAAAAGTAAAGATATCCTACATATAGAAAACCAACTGGAAAACAACTGTGGCAGAGAAAAATCACTGCTTACATAGTCAGAAAATATGAGGCACAGACATGGAATAAGTGGATAACATGTCAAGAGTACCCAAATGCTTCTCAGTTCTCAATGGACTTATATCTCCAAATACATGACAGAGACTGAGTAATTGGATCAAAAAGCAAAACTCATCAATCTGACGCCTAAAAGAGACCCATCCTGCCAACAAAAACAAACATGCTCAAAGTGAAAGCCTGGAATAACATGTTTCAAGAAAATAGCCCCCATAATGAGGGTGGAGTCCAGATCCACAATCTCTAGAAATCAAAGAAATTGTAGATGACTAGGATTGCCTCCGAATTGTGCATGGCAAAGAATATACCGACCAAGATACACAGGCCCTCAGATGGGAGAATGTCTTTAATAACTGCAAATAAGACAACAGCTTCATTCCTAAAATCTACTCAGATCAAAATACTAAGCTCAACGAAAAACTAATCCTCAAAGAAACAACAACCCCATTAACAGATGTGCTAAAGACCCAAAGAGAGATTTCTCAGAGGAAGAAGTAAGAAAGGCCAATCACTATATGCAGATATATGGGAAACTTCTGGCAACAAAAGAATTACAAAGGGAAGAACACCTCATTCCCCATTATGAATAAAGTAACAATTACAAATGTTGGCCGGGATGTAGACAAAAGGGAACACTACCACACTGTTTGTAGGAATGTAAACTTGTTCAACCACTCTTGAAAGCAATGGAGGTTCCTCAAAAAAGTAAACATAGAGCTTCCATATGACCCACCGATCCCCATCCTGGGCATTCATCCAATAGAACACCAATGAGGCCACAGTAAAGGTATCACTCAATCACATACATTGCAGTTTTGTTTACCATAGCCAAGATGAGAAATCAACCCAGATGCCCCTCAGAGGATGAATGGATCAAGAAAGTGTGGTATATACAGATAGAGAATGGCATTTTATGACTGTCTGAAAGAATGATATTGCTACCTTCATAAAGAAATATTGGAAAACTTAATGTTATGCTAAGTGAACCAAACCCAAAGAATCATAGGTTGTATGTTTTCTCTCATTGGTGTAACTAAGATGTGTCAATAACATATATCTACCATATATCAACAAGTAGCTCCACTGGATAGTGAACGACAAAAACTTACATGTAGACATGAAAAATTATAGAGTTTTCTAAACATTCACACAGTGAGACTGAAGGCTAAGAATCTCAAGAGACGGCCACAAATAGCTATATGCACAGGATCTTAAAATCACGTTTATTGAAGTGAACTCCCAAGAAATAGAAACAAGATATTTTTGGTTTTTGCTCTTTCATTTTGTTTCTTTGTTTTCTCTTTTGTCACTGATTTTGAAATCTTTGTGGTATGTGAGTTTATCTGTTTTGTTGAGGTTAAGGAGGAGCACAAAAATGATGGGACAAATGATGAACAAAAGCAGCAGTGATACATACTAGACACATACATGGACAAGAGCTAAATTTCCCAGTAAATATGGAGTAGGCTTTCATGAGACACCAAATATTCTGTTGTATTCACCTCGGGTAACTATCTGTATTCATGTGAAAAATCTTGTGTTTCAAGACAGCAGTTTATGTGGTGTGGTCCTATTGTAAGTCAAACTAACAAATCTTCAATTGCATAACATCATTCTGAAGCAAAGGGTCATGTAATAAAGATTCTATGCCAAGCTGCGCTCACAGACCCTACATCATTTACAGCTTTTCCCACAATATCAAC